>NC_073695.1:45432966-45732966 GCF_029784165.1 Wyeomyia smithii | reverse complement strand
ATGAAACATCGTATTTTCTCCGTGTATAACTTGGCACCATATTTGCAGTTAGCCATAGAAGGATAGGGGAAAAAAGTAAATTGCCTTCATCTCAATTTCCCATTCATAGAGTTTCTACGACCACAATCGACACCAGTTGCTTTTGTGGTGAACGACGAACAACGTGATCGCGTTCCGCGGTGGCTGTCCATTCCGAACTGCCTTGTTTCTAGTGAATCCCCAAATCATGACCTGCCAGCTCCTACTGTGTGCAATACCACAGCGGGGAAGAGAGCAGCACTACAAATTGATTAAAAAACTGCTTCCCTTCCATCGCCATCACTGTGACCTTGCAGCTCCATTGCTGCGCTGCGTTGAGGCTGGTCCGCTTGTTTCAATATAGCTTTATAATAGCTCTACAACATTATGGCTCGAGCCGCTGTGCAAAGTCCAATAATGCGCTAAACATACACACACACATGAGATGGAATCATGGCAGCAGAATGAAACGGTCCGCTGCATCCGCCTCCGGTGGACCGCCAGCCAGTGAATGCCAGGATGGTGTGACGGATTACCTTCACAAGGCTGAATTTTGACGTTCAGCATTCTAAGCCGTGACTGCCATTGTTGGCTGGTGAGGCGCGGTTCGGTGGCGCTCAGTGTGCGGTGAAGCGGATTGCCTTCACCAAGGGCGCGTTGCCGCCCTGTGTACGGGTCTTTTTTTTTCGTGGAAGAAAACTCATTTATTTCTACCGTTTGGTCTATGATGATGAACAAATGAGGGCAGCATGAGCTTGCAATTTATAACAAAGATAACATCAAACGGTTATGAGCATTTCGCTCAGATAAGGGCAGCAGTTTAACATGTCAGTTCTCAGAAATGATGTCTTGCTATTAGTTTGATAGCGACCTTTTAGTAGCATGCAGGCGTTAGGTACAATGAACTGGTGATAACACATTATGAATAACGGAAGTTAGTCAGGTAGACGGGACTTGTGCAACGATAGTTTTAATAAACATTGGACAAAGTAAAAAAAAAACTTGGGTGTGACGCAGTAAGGTTAACATGTTGAGACAGAAAATTGATTTTCTGTGCATTATTACTATTGACACATACTTGTTATTATACCTAGAAGTAAACTGAAAGGCATTTTTGCCCGTACATAATTTCTAACCTTATTTTAAACGTAGGAATTGGGTTAACGCGCCTCTGCGATAAGAATGATTGCCCTTAGTAGCTGTAACTCTTGAACTAATGATAGTGATAGAAGAATTGCAATCGAAAAATCCATTAAATTGAAAAACCCTTTCAGATACCGAACTACGAACTTGACCTTTTGTTATCACTACATGTAAAAGGTCAAGCCCTAATCAATCAATGTGTTTTTCATTTTTGCACAACACAAACACACAACTTTTGTAAATTTCGGTTTCGGTCGAACGATTAGTTTTGGGGCACTGAAAAAACTGTTGATAAATATCGTGAGCCGCTCGCTCTTTTTTAATGACACGGTTTACATCCGATCAAAATTTAACATTTTTTTTTTATCTGTGTGACATTTTTGACTCAGTTGTGGACAATAATTTTAATAATTTTGTCTTTTCCAAAAAAGTACATTGCGAAAAAAAATTTAAAAAATATCTCGATTATACTTACTTTTACTTTTACTTTTACTTTGTTAACTAACGGACCGTTAACCGGTCTAGGGCCGAACGAATTAGAGATGTCCAGCTTCTTCTATCTTGGGCAGCCGCTCTCCAGTCTCCTCGTACACCAGCAGATCGCGCATCTTCTTCCACCGCGCACATCCACCGCGTGCGAGGCTTACCACGGAGTCGACGGCCTCTTCCTGGTTCTCTATTGAAGATAGTTTTGGCGGCTCTCTCGTCAGGCATCCTGGCTACATGTCCAGCCCACTGAAGCTTGCCCCGCTGTATTACCTTCACTTTATCAGCATGTTTGTATACCTGGTACAACTCGTGGTTCATGCGTCTGCGCCACACTCCATCTTCTAGTTTACCGCCAAGTATCGATCGCAGAACTTTACTCTAGAAAACTCCGAACACTCATCCTTCAGCGTCCATGCTCCATGTCTGTAAAGGGCCACCGGGATGGTCAGCGTCCTATACAGCGTTTGCAATCTACGGGACCTTAGCTGGTTATGCAGTCCGTAGAAAGCCCTGTTCGCAGCTGCAACTCGTCGTTTCACTTCACGGCTCATATCGTTGTCACATGTCACAAGCGTACCAAGAAAAACGAGTTCGCCAACCACTTCAAATCGTTCCCCATCTATTTCCACCTCAGCACCAACACCACGGGAACTCCCACGCTTTTTGCCAGCTACCATGTACTTAGTTTTGGAAAAGTTAATGACAAGTCCCAATCTCGCTGCTTCCCTCTTAAAAGGTACGAAGGCCCTCCTCCACGGCCTTACGGTTGATACCGATGATATCGATGTCGTCCGCAAAGCCAAGAAGCATGTGAGATTTCGTGAAGAACGTACCGTTTCTTTCCACATTTGCTCTTCGTACTGCACCCTCAAGAGCGATGTTAAACAGTAAGTTGGAGAGCGCATCCCCCTGCTTCAGTCCATCCAACGTTACGAACGCGGCTGATGTCTCGCCAGCTATCCGCACGCACGATTTTGATCCCTCCAGTGTCATATGACTCAGCTTAATTAGTTTCGTAGGGAAACCGTGTTCCAGCATGATCTGCCACAGCTCGTTTCTGTTCACTGAGTCGTATGCCGCCCTGAAGTCCACAAACAGATGGTGAATCGGTAAGTTGTACTCCCGGAACTTATCGAGGATCTGTCGCAGGGTGAAAATTTGATCCGTCGTGGAAAGCCCCTGTCGAAAACCAGCCTGGTATTCGCCAACAAAGGATTCTGTTAACAGTCTCAACCTGAAGAACAGGATACGGGAGAGCACTTCATATGCGGAGCTGAGCAACGTAATGCCTCGATAGTTGCAACAATCCAATCGATGGCCAATCTTATAGATAGGGCATATGAGGTTTTCCAACCAGTCGTTCGGCATTTGTTCATAAGCCCAGATCCTTAGTATTATCTGGTGGATCGCATAGTACAGCTGCTCGCTTCCCGCTTTTAGAAGCTCGGCCGGGATACCGTCCTTCTCAGCGGCCTTGCCATTTTTCAGCTCACTAATCGCCTTTTTCACCTCCTCCTGTGTTGGTGGCTCCACAGCTTGTTCGTCACTCATAATCGCCATCCTGTTCCTGCTCTGCTCATCCGGCTCCTCACCGTTCAATAGTGCCTGAAAATGCTCCTTCCACCTGGCTGCAACCGTCGGTTTATCAGTAAGCAGGTTGCCGTCCTTGTCATTACACATGGCCGCACAGGAAAATTCCTGCTTCTGACTCTATTGACAGTTGTATAGAATCTCCGCACGTCGTTTTGAGCATAGATGTCCTCTGCGCTGGCGAGCACCTGCTCCTCGTACACGCGCTTCTTCCTATGGTGGGTTCTATTTTCGGCAGCTCTTGCCACCCTGTACCTCTCTCTGTTCTGACGCGTAGCCGCAGTAAGCTTGTGGCTCCTGGCACGGTTCTCATCTGTCCCTCTCTGGTACTCGGCATCGAACCAGCTGTCGCTGTACTACGCTGTCTTCCACGCGTCGTACCTACCACCTCTCTCACAGTCGTTTCGATAGCGCCGTGGATACTGCTCCACAGCCCATTTATGTCTTCCACTCCTTCCTCCTGCTGTTCTGCGATCCGTTGATCCAGCTCTCTGGCGTATTCTGCTGCCACGCCATCAACCGCTGAATGTTGAAACGCGTCGTCCTCTCTGTGCGAGATTTCAGCACGTTCGACAACCGTGCGCGGATCTTACAAACGACGAGATAATGGTCAGAGTCAATGTATGGTCCCCGAAAAGACCTAACATCAGTAACATCCGAAAAGTGCCGACCGTCAATCAGTACGTGATCGATCTGGGAGCAGGCTTCTCCATTTGGATGCCTCCAGGTGTGT
Source organism: Wyeomyia smithii (assembly GCF_029784165.1). NCBI lineage: Eukaryota > Metazoa > Arthropoda > Insecta > Diptera > Culicidae > Wyeomyia > Wyeomyia smithii. The sequence goes on along the minus strand of NC_073695.1, from coordinate 45,728,993 downwards.
TTCCGAATATTCAAACGTGGGAAATAGGAGCTACATATGGCCATCCCTCTGGCCGCGGCAAAGTTTATCAGCCTCAGACCGTTTTCATTGGTTGACGAGTGGAGTCTATGCCTTCCAATGACCGGACGGAAGAATTCCTCCCTCCCAACCTGTGCGTTTGCGTCTCCGATGACGACTTTCACGTCGTGTTTTGGGCACTCGTCATAGATTCGCTCAAGCTTGTCATAGAACTCATCTTTGACTTCATCGGATTTGTCGTTTGTCGGTGCGTAGGTGATTAAATTGTAGTTGAAGAATTTGCCCTTAATCCTCAACACGCATATACGGTCATCTACGGGCCTCCACCGGATGACTTGTTTTCTGATTTCCCAGCACTACAAAACCGACGCCCCGTTCCGCTGCTTTGCCGCCACTGTAGTATATGTGGTACTTGAAAAAAGTGCCTGCAATAGGGTCTACTGCACGGAATTCCCTTTCTCCGGATTTTGGCCATCGAACCTCCTGAATCGCTGTGATTTCGACTCCCCGCCGCTGTGGTTCTCGAGCAAGCAAGCTAGCCCGCGCCGGTTCATTGAGAGATCGGACGTTCCAAGTAACCAATTTCTAATCGTTTACCTTAATCGTTTTCCATGTTCGTAGCCTAGGTCGTTGCCGATTGATCCGTTCCGTATTTCTAAATTCATTGTTCGTGGTTGAAGGAAGGTTTCGGTATGCTACCTTACCAGGGTCGCGATACCTACATCCTGCTGATAGGGCTGCCATCTTAGATGTAGCTGGCGAGGATACAGCATTCCATAATTCAGCCGCCCGCTCCGGGTCAGACGCTGTTGTACGCTGCCCCTATGGGGATATAGCCGCGTACGACCCCCTTCCCAGTCAGCATACGACCATAGTTTCCACCGGGGGGGTTGGTTACCCGATCTCCGCTAAGGTTACTCGTATTCCGGTCGGCACCACGTGGAGGTTGGGATAGGAGTTGCTGGACAGAGGTGAATGGCCACATTAGGGTCTCAAGTTACACGTGTCCAGCCATTTGCCAACCATCTCGATTATATCCCACCCAAATTTTGTCATCATATGTATAGTACTACGCTTTTTGCAGAACTCTGTGTAAAATAACATCATTCTGGATATCCGGTTTGGTATTCTCCTCAATATTTGTAAAGAGCAGAGTGAATGTTCACCGCTTGATTCTAGCCCCACATGAGGGCTACGTATAGCAGTTTTTTAACTACGCTTTTTGCTTCTGCTTTGTGCTGTGTTTCTGCTGCTTGCAGGAAAATTAAAACACTTGCTGCTTACACCACAGCTGAGCGATACAAGAGTGGTTAATCACTCTAGTTAGAATACACAGGAAAACACAGCGGTGATCACTGCTGAGATAAACTCGATAGCATTTGAAGAGCAAACATGCGTGGCTGGATTTATGTTTGTTTAGTTTCGAGATGCAAAGCAAACAGCGCTATTTATTTTCCTACTAAAACTGTCCACTAGAGAACTCGACTGAGTTTGATTTTTTTTTTTTTTTTGAATTCCGGGTACGGGTCAGGTTCGGATTCAGTAAAAAAAATCGGGTACGGGTTGAGTTTGAAAACATGAATTCCGACCATCTCAAATAAGCATAATTATGTCTTTTATCAGGCAATTGTAAAAACTACTAACATTTTGATACCGTTCGAGGTTCAAAGGTTCGGGTTCACGTCGAATTCGGGTTTCACAAAAATAAAACTCTTGGGCTCGAGTCGAGTTCGGGTTTTGATCGAGAAGAAAAATTGGATTCGGGTCGGGTATAGGTTTGAAAACATCTCTACTGTCGACATTCCACGTGGAGGAAGGGGTACGCAAATGTTCACATCCATGCACGGGAGGTGTGAAGGACTTTTTCCAAAAAAAAAATCCATTCAGTTGATTCTGCCTGTGGTCGTTGATATTCCACAAAGGACACGATAGTCCTAGACGAAGGATCGAATCCAGTAAGACTGTCAAAAGTCTAATCCAAGGTGTTAGTGAGTTTTGTTTCTGGTTGAGATATTTTTTTCTTTATTTTTTTATCACTAAATCAAAAATACTGAATTAAACCAAAGTTAAGTTAATTTTATAAATACGTTTTTCGTTGAATTATATTTTTTATATTCAATCACCCATAACCGACGAAGTCGTTGTCCCATAAACATCTTAGGGTCCATGGACATTACACGTGGACAGATTTTCGACGACTGGACATTCGAAAACGCGATTCTAGTAAACAAATCAGTAAAATTATTTATAGCTTCTGTTCTGCTCGCCTTCGTGGCTGGTTAAAATCTTACCTAAAACAGAGAACATTTCAAGTCATAATTGGCACATATTTGTCTAATGAATTTTTCCAATTACTCCGGTGTGCCTCAAGGAAGTAAGCTCGGACCAATCCTGTTTATTTTATTCTTAACGATGCTACGAACCTATTCACCAGAAGTTGCAAGCTTGTGTATGCTGATGACTTAAAAATGTATACCAAAGTGACAAGTTTAGCTGATTGCAACATTCATACATTTCAAACTTAAGCCGTCACTGATTTATTTCAAAGACGTAAAAGTACGAAAACACGGCTTGTAAATTTCATACAATCGTGGGACCATTCGGTACCTCAGTTGGTTTTAATTCTGAATCTCTGTTGATTTTGCTCCAATTGCTCTAAAAATTGGAAACAAAATTTTTCATTTCTTGTACAATTGTAAAGAAACATTAACTGAAATGTTTCAAACCCGTTTCTTCCATTGTTCCATGCAAGTACAAAAACCTGGATTTAGTACAAGTTGTAGTAATTTCAGAACAATTCATTCTCTCGTGACAGTTTGAAACTCAAAATACGCATAACAATTTCATTTATTGCTTCCTGTGTAAAATGAAACATGAATGTAAAAGCACCCCGAATGAAACAAATGTTTCATTACGTCCATTAAATATACTTCTCTGTAGGCGCATTTCCTTTCGATTCATCTGCCTACAACAGAGTGTGTAGTGAAAATTGCAATTACACCAACACGCGATGTTTTATGTCGCCACATTCTTCGTTGCATTCCGTGCTCTGTTTACAGTATTTACAGTAGAAAAATGCACTGTACTATGTGCGTACGTCACTAGTGTTGGCGAAGGTAGTAAAAATAAACACACATACACACCCACATGATGGGAAGGCGAGCGGTATGGCATAGATGTAATTAAAATAAATAATCGTCATCCTTAACAAGACAGTGAACTTATTTAGCGCGACATGCGAACATAATGTCATGTAATTTGAACATAATCCTCACAGCGGTGATGGCCTGAAATTCACAGCGCATACTACAGGTCAAGAAATTGATCCCGCAGCCTTGTGGAGGTGAACTCCCGGGAGATTTCCGCGGAATTTATTGCACTTCCATCAGCCAGTCACTCTCAGCGGCCAATTACATCACGCCTGGTGATGTTGCTTCCATCAGCCTCGCTAATGGCCTCAATGGCATTATGCAAAGCATGTTGATACCGTGAAGCCTTGTCAGAATGCTCTCAAGGGTTGGAGTGCAGTCGTGTATAGTTGGAAATCACGGTGGAATGCATAATTACGCTTCGCTGTTGCTTTTCCGTAAGCAAGTGCAGTTTCATTTGGCGATAAAGAGTTGAAATCCGATACCTGCATGGAATCACCATCCGGTAATTAACTTGAACTGAAAGAATAATAAATATTTTAACCGTCTTCTAGTCGAACCCTTCCCTCCCTTGCCTGGTTTCTGGTAAATCCAATAACCGGCTAGATGCAGTTCGAATCGCCATCAAACCATGCGGCTTAGTAGATTATTTATAGCCTGTGCAGGGGATTTCCCGCTTTTTTTCATTCTCATGTGCATGATACACACCATCTTATAATGTAGGATATTTAGAGAATGGTAAAGACTTGTGACGATCATCTCGCGTGATCAACGTTTTTTGTGAGTTGGCCTCTGTGTCTTTGTCAAGAACCCGGAATCGATCATTTCTCGGTTTCCCAGCTCACTTTCCGTGTATGTGAATGTGTGCTGTGTTTTTGAAGTAGAATACTTCTCTCAGGAAGTTCGGCTACATAGGGATGTGAAATGAAAATCTAAAACCGAAAAAAGTGAAAACTATGTCCAATTTCAAATGCTAATAAATCGGTTAGTATTCGATGGATTTCCTTCGTTCTTGCAGCAATTGATTGGAAAATCTTCTAAGATTCTTCCCAAAATAAGATAATTGTAATTTTATTATTCACACTGTTGTACTATTGAAAATAGTCAAGCCTTGTCAAAACGAAAAATACGACCTCTGATTGGTCGTTATATGCTTGCTTCCCAAGCACGGTCGACAGGATCATATACCTTGCAATTGAAAACATGCTATTTGGCCTATATAAGAGCCTGTTTCAGCCGGAGCCGCTCATAATAGTTCTAGACAGCGACAACAGCAGTCGTCCTTCCTTAGCAGCAGCACTAGCCCTGTGGTTGGTCACCACGTCTCAGGAGCAGCGCGGTTTTTCTCAGCGTGTGTCGCCAGACAGCCACTATTCCCCCCGTGTTGGGGCAGCATGAAGATTGCCATCAGGAAATCCAATTTCGGAAATCAAAATGCCTTTTTCAAGGCAAATACACAAGTCATTGAAAGTTAATAATTTTTGTCAACGCAAGCAAGCATTCTGTGTTGCATCCTAGCAATTCAAATTTGTCGCACCCGTCTAATTTACTGAATGTGAAATAGCTTCCACAGTGCATGTTGTCCGTGTATCTTAATTCCCCCAATGTTAGGGCAGCTCAAAGGTTGTAATTAGCAACCGATTTTGAGCCGCAACATGCTTTTTTCAAGGCAAATAAGAAAATAATTGAAGGTTAATAATTTTCTGGCATCAACACAAGCAGACATTCTGTGCGGGATGCATTTAAATTCTGTTGTAGTTGTCTAATTTTCACTTTATTTAGTAAACCCCCCACTGTAGGGGCAGCGCAAAGGCTGCGATCAGCATAACCAACTTTGAATAACAAACGGTTAACGTTTCTTCACTAAAAACTCATCCAATTCAAAACAGGTTTTTGTCTGAGTACAATAATTTGCACAAAAAGACATTAAAAATTTTACCGCATTATTAGACGCGTTTCTGAACGTGAAGGTTCGCTCCCACAGACATAGATTTCGTGCTCCAGCACGTACCAACACGTGGAAATTGTCTTTTGAAGTAGAATACTTCTCTCAGGAAGTTCGGCTACATAGGGATGTGGAATGAAAATCTAAAACCGAAAAAAGTGAAAAATATATCCAAGTTCAAATGCTAAGAAATCGGTTGGTTTTCGATGGATTTCCTCCGTGTTTGCAGCAATCGATTAGAAAATCTTCTAAGATTCCTACTAAATGCAGGAAATTGCATTTTTTTTATTCGAACTATTGTACTATTGAAAATTCTTAAGCCTCGTTAAAACACAAAACTCGACCTCTGATTGGTCGTTATACGATTGCTTTCCCAAGCACGGTCGACAGAGTTATGTACCTAGTAAATTGAATAATGCATTATTTGGCCTAAAAAAGAGCCTTCATCAGATATTAAACAGATATTTCATCAGATATTAAACTGAACAACTGAAATTTGAAGAACACAAATGAATATTTGAAGAGTTAATACTTTCGCTATAATCCAAAGTTAATTATCTTCATCTACATGCATACTCTGCCTATTATTACGTGTTTGCGTCGCTTAGTGTTTGGCTACGGTGATGCAGAACGCAAATGACGGCGCGATGCGATTCGGCAAGACGAAATGTGTTGAAATGTATAGCTCTACTACGCCGTAAAAAGAGCTGTACATTTCACCACGTAAGGCGAATCGCATCGCGCCGTCATTCGCGTTCTGTATAACTGTAGCCTGTAGCCTGTCGTATTTAATGTGCATATTTTAATTCGGCAGCACTTCAACTGCTCATTTGCGCAAAATTTTAAAAATATTCAATACACTTCTTTCAAAATATCAAACAAAATGAAATTACAATACTGCCAATGAACGGTCAACGTTTATTTACTAGAAAAAATGACTGACACGCAAGCAGCCGGGTTATCTTTCTTTTAAAAGTATTCTACTTCAACCTTGCGGTCGTGGCTTTGCATACAACCTTCCTGTGATTTTTTACTGAACACTAGAGGGACGTTCTTAAATCACGGGGTTATTTCTAAGTCATTGTTTTTTTATTTTGATTTACATGAATTTGAAAAATGTGGAAATCGTTTGCATTAATAAAAACGATACCAGCTTTATCAATCAAAACAAACTAGAATCGTGAACCGCACAGCATGGTAATTTGTCTGATCTTCAAGCAGCTTTTTACCTAATTTTTTTAATAACAATAATTCTTGGCATGGGCAAAAAATGAAGCGAAAACTGATTTTACGGGAAGGAAACACTCACAAGGGAAAACTCAGTCTATATTCTAAAACTGGGATTATGAACAACTTCAACAAATATCGCTAACATAAAAAAGAAAATTGAGATTTAGACTACATCAGAAGGGATTATATCGAATTAAAAAGTCTAATGAGTCGCTAATTTAAACCTCTGAATTTTAAAAAATAAAAATGATTAATTCTTGATTTGATTAAATGATAGTGAAGTTGAAAAAAAGGTCAGTGATTCACTTTATAAAAACAATCTCTGGTGGTTTTCTGTTTCTTTTTTTGTAAAACTCCGGGTCCCTTTATTAATGATCCCGTGGCTCAAGAACGTCCCCTCGGAAGATTGACGGCATGGCGTGACAGTGAAACTAGTTCATGGAGGAAGTGCAAACTTCCCGGAGGCAGCTCTAGTAGTAGTCAACAAAGCAAACGTCAAATCAAGCCGATATAAATTATAGCAATCATTTCAGGCGAAAGATCAGATCTCACAACAAAGTACTTATATGCTGTAGGTGAACGTTTCATGGCTGCGTTGTTTCGTTTACACATTATCTTATCAGCTTGAATGTGAGCGGCTTTATTCTGCGCTAAGCCGGTTACTGAAACGACTGGCAACAAAATTACAGGTGCCGGTAGTGTGAGAGTACGTCCTTCGGGCCCGAATAAACGAGCTCCGATCACGTCACGTGCAGTGTTCAACTTGGGCCACTTTTTCTTGTGTACAGTGCGGCACAAAGTTATTTTTGTTCCTTGAAACAGGTTTTACAAGCGCTTAAATCGCCATCCGGGCAGAGAGTCATCGTGAGCAATCTAGGCTCACCTATCTCACACAAACTAGCATTAAGATAATATCCGAGCTGCAGCGCGCTTTGGGAATTCTCGCATCACACGGGTATAAATGCTAGAGAAGTGAACGCTAATCATCGCGTGATCTCGAATGTATTGGTTACCTGCCACAAAGTCGGCGCTCTGATCACGATTACCACCGACTCAGCTTGTGTGTCACATCCATCGCACGGCGCGGGCATCTTTTGTTCGACTGAGAAAGGTTAACTAGCTGCTGGTTGGCGCTGTTGCTGTGTGCGAATTGTTGCTAAAAGTAAACAGATTCATTATCATAATAGTACCGGCATTCGGCACGTAAACAAGCAAGTTTATTGACATTTTCGAGTTGACTCTGCGGTGAAATTCAAGGCACACGGGCCGGTTGAATGTTCCGGCATGTTTTGAAGATGCATGAAGATCTTGACCGTAATTAGAGTGTGGGTGATTTCAACAGTTTCTACGTTCTAGAAATGTTATATCCTCATAAGACCGATCATTAATTGATTTGATTTTTATTTATCGTGGTTGCGATTATTAAATGCTCTCATCAAACTAGCTCCAATTCGTTTTCTGCTTCGACACGCGTTCATATTTTGCATATGTTCTAATCAATAGAGCATTTCGTCAAAATTTCATTCCGATGTGTAGCTTTCTAGAGATTTCCAGATAAGCTATTATTCTGACAACTTCGAAGTCCCCACACTTCAATCGTTGCATTCTAAGAGATGGAAATATTTTGACCCGCCTTCCTGAAACGATAAGAACTCACTGTTCAGCAGAACAAAGAAATACCCCCAACTCACTTCACAATAGCGAGCAAAATGCGGAAGATCTAGAAATGCTAAACTAACCTTTCACAGAAAGTCTACTCCAGAAAACGTGACTGGTGATTGCTTGCTAACTGGCGACGCTTATCATAACCGACATCAGATGTCAAAAGTTAACATAAACGGCCACAAGGAAGAGCAATTCTCGCTAAAACGAAGCCGCGCCCCCTAGTAGCTAGAACCGCAACATCGCTCCCTATCTTCCACAACCAAGAGTCGATTGTTTTGTGTGATTAATGTCCCAATATTGATTTTATGATCAACCGGACGTGAGGCTGATAAAACGAAACCGGCTTGAGTAGGTACAAAATGACTTGACAGGTATCAACCCCTTTGCGTCGCCCTACAACACGGTCGGATTAGGGCAAACAAACTTACATATTTAACTAGAATTGCAAAGCAAACATTGCACAAACATGTGAGATAGGTTGAACCGTATTTTTCTCGTACGATCGGCGCAACTCACGAAAGTGACGCACGGCCGCACCGGTGCCTCAGTCCGGTTCGAACCGGTTACTACCAAGCGGGAAAGATTGTTTTTCTCAATTTGCACTCCGGCTAGGTGCACTCGATCCCCTAAGCACCTGCACCGGTGGAGGAAACGGGCAACGAACCCCGTCGCATCGAACGGCAGTAAATAGTTATCATTATTATTTATTGCGACTTTATAAACTTTTACTGTTTGCCATCGATTCCGGCCGTACGAGGCGGTGAAGTACATGTACTAACAACCCCCATTGATTTTATACCTCGTTTACTCACACCGAATTGTCACCGGCGCTTTGCACGCTTGGAGCTTCTATCTCTTAGTGCTTTGTCATGTCTCAACAAACGCCCCGACGGTGTAGCGGGAAATTATGTCACACAATCAATTGCTCTAGTTTTGATCCGGGAAGGAATAACTTTTGTTTTCGCTGTAAACAGGAGAAGGAACAATTCGAAACCTGTCTCATCCAAATTTCATTACCACAAAACCGCACTACCAAATTGAAATGCAACGAATAGCACTTCCTGTTCCAGCATTTTGTAGGTAAACAACAGCTGCGCTGCGATATCGCTGCTCTGTTCTATGCGGTGAGTTTCGTTTATAGTTTTGAAAACAAACCACGTACATCGCCGTGTTTAATAATAAATTTTGTGATTAACATTTATCATCTGCATTTCTTGTGAACGAAACAGGTATACTAAGATGACATAACTCAATCGAACGGGGAAAGTTATTCCTCAACCACTTTATTCTTTAAACAAAAGAATAATAAAATATAAACCCATTAGTGAAAAGATCACAATTCAGCTGAACAACGCTCCAAAAGAATAGAAAAAGGCCAGGACAAAAATTGACTCCAAACTTTTCTGTAAATGGTCCCGAAGATTAAGGAGGGAAAAAACAAAAATGATTTCAAATGTTGTTGAAAAAAAAACACATTTCAATCTTATATTAGCTGTTGACAAATATTTCATACTGCTTTAAAGGTAGTAAAAAATTCAAATTTAGAAATATTTTAAAATGTTTGATTAAAATAATATTACCAAATCTCAATGAGACACTCTAATAACAAAGTGGAAGCTTATTTTTACACTGGAAACTAGACACGACCAGCAGATCATGATTGTTAGCACCCCAAAAACGTTCGTGTGTTGGCAAAATACGGCAGAGCTTTGCACTGGAGGAAGTGCCGGACAATGCACTTACCACTGATGCTGCCGCTACCGCACAAAGGCAGCTTTTTAATAAAGGAAGAGGCACTACACGTTGCTATAACTATCGATGCTGATAGCCGTTGAAGTTACCGCTGGTGTTATCCGTTACTGCTTAATTAGGACCGTCCTAACCGCCATTCAGTAGTAAAATGATTGGTTTGAGCAGAGACAGGCTCTTATGTAACCAAAAGAGTGCATTCCCGGGGTACTTGATGTATAATTCTGTCGACTGTGCTAGGACAAGCAAGCATTAAGCGAGGTCGAAATCTACGTTTCGACAAGGCTTGACAATTTTCTACAGTAAAGTAATTTGAATAATCAAATTACAATTTTCTGCATTTGAGCAGATAGATAGATGATTTTCCGACCGCCCTGTGCGGGCTATGTTAGAGTTGGTGTAGGGTGTTCACACTAGGGTGAGATATTTTGCAGGCTCTTGTTCCAACATACGTCTCAGTCGAATAATCCAACGGATTGAAGTCCAGGCTGCTAGAAGGCCACAAATCTTACGGCTAAAACAAAAAAAAATCCCACAGTTAGTGATGGATCCGATTTTAACTTCCGATTAGACTATGACATTGCATTCCATCCTGTTGTAGCAAAATTAACACCAAATTTTAACACCAGTTATAAAATAAAAACAGGCGGCATTTTCAAACCGTTAGACGCTACCACACATTATCACACCAGCCAGATATTTGATTTGGCACTTAAACTTTACTTTCTCAACATCCTCAACTTTCTTCGGTGAATCACTCGGTCTGTGCAACAGCGAAGAAAGCAATTTCTTCGACCGAGTCACTCGTAGTTCTTTTATCCACTCCGTGATCAAGAGGCTTTTTACTCTAGCTCTGAAAGAAGCGTGGAAGTCTTCTTTGATGATTTTTTGCATGGATTTCTCAGAAATGTTGGCATCCTTGGCAAGTTTCCTTATAGAACGCACCGGGGCATACTGTTTCCAAAGCTGCCAAAACGTGATCGAAATTATTTTGACCCAAAAAACTTGATTTTAGAGCCACAGTGGCTTCAGTAAAGTTGTTCCATTAATTATTCTCCATGTTATAGAAGTTACAGTTTCGTGATTAATCCACTTAACAGTAAAAAGCGAATTTTCCTTTTTTATTTATTTTTGCTTACAAAAATTCATCGTGTTCAGCGAGTTGTAGCACATTTCATTAGAATCAACTTTTTCAAAGACATCATACATTCTATTTGCCTATTTGAATGGACTTATGTAGACTTTTCTACAGAGTTTCTTCTTATCATATGTGCTAAAACATTACTCAGCAAGGTGGATTTTTATATGCAAAAATGAGAAAATTTAAATTTGTTTCTCTCTGTTGGGTAGATCATAGAACTTTGCTGAAGACACTACGGCTCCAAAATCTTTTTTTTTTGAGTAAAAAGTAATTAGTGTGAATTAGTGCATTATTTAAGTAAAAATCGTCAATAACTATAAAAATTTGTGAGATAAAAATAAACTCCCTTCGAAGAAATTGTTTGTTTTGTTATAGTAAACAATATTAAAAAACATTGAAAAATTGTAGAAAACCATTACCAAAAATTATATTAAAAAAACTGATTTTTAGTGGCAATCTGTAGAAAACTCCATATAAGTCCATTTAAATGGGCAGATAGAAGTAAGGTGTCTTTGACAAAGTTGTTTCTTATGAAATTTTCTACAACTTTGCCGAATATGATGAATTTTTATATGCAAAAATGAGAAAAGTAAAATTCTTTTTTTACTGTTAAGTGGATTGATTACAAAACTGTAACTTCTATAACATGGAGAATAATTAATGGAAATGGATTAATGGACTTTACTGAAGACACTGTGGCTCTCAAATCAAATTTTTTAGGTTAAAATAATTTTGATCACGTTTTTACAGCTTTGGAAACAGTACCTAGGAGTATATCTTTTTACCTAAAATTTTCCAAAAGGTCCTCATCCTGGGCTCTACATGTCTGAAGTATTCTTATAATAGAGCAAAATCATTTCAAATCGCCTGGAAATACACGAAAATTTAATCGACCGTTTTTGATTTGAATGAAACTTTGCACATGTATTTGGCTTAGCAAACTGAGCATTTTTCACCTGTGGAGAGATTTTTTACACCCATGAGTTACATTCTAAAAGGGCGTATGCCTTTTGGCATAGGTTTTATTCGAAGCATTGTAGCCCAGAAACCGTTGATTGTAGAGAAAAACTGTCTGAGAATGAGTTGTAGGGAATTGAAAATGCACCATAAAAAAATATACACTGTACAAAAAAAAATTTTTTTGGCCAAAAAAATTGAAAATAAACATTAAATTTCAATTTAAAAAAAAAAGAGTTGAATTTTTTTTAATTTTTTTTTTAAGAAACTTGATGTTAATACGCAACTTTAAAAAAAAGTCCAGGATGGAGAAATGAAAAATAATTTTTTTATGGTAGATTAATTTTTTTATAAAAATTCTAATTTAAACTTTTTTCAAAATATTTGTATTCTGATGATTTTAAAAGATGCAGAAAGTCATTTTGAACCAAAAAGCTCTTGGTAGTAAACATTCTAAAGGCATTGGTTTTCGAGTTATTTCTAATTTAAGCTCGAAAAATTATAATTATTTAGGAAAATACACGTTTCTCTTAATTTGTCCATGGTTCTCCAGCAAAAACCATACGTTCATTGGAATGCTTCATCAAAAATATACAATTCATTCTTTGACAACGAAACGATTGGGCGAACGGTTCTCAAGAAAAGAGTTAAATGTTCTAAGTGATATAAATATATATAAGAATCAAATGTTTATTTTCGAGTTTCATTATCTTAGGAACATATTTTTTTATGACATAGATTCTTTACAGAACTAGTTTCACCTTATATTTTATATACATCATAAGTAAATGATTCGTCATCTTTTGAAAACAGCTTCGTTTGTATCTTATTTTCTGAAATCGGAACAAAAGAGTAATACTTTTGTGTGGCAGCTATTATTATAGATTTTTTGAAAATATTGCTCCATTCTGTTACTCCTTGTTCATATTCTTCATATGATACCCAACTAAATGACATTTTTGGTGAATTTTTATTATAATCATACAATTCTTTTGCGCTTGTAATGGGATGTTCATTTTCTTTAGCTAAACTTGCATTTCCTGCCATTCGTTTTAATATGCCACCAATTGCATCGCATGGGCCTTTACCATGAGAAGTCGCAAAAAATGCCACTCTGCATCGACGTTATATTTTGTTGCAAAGTTTTTTCTATTTTTATATTGTGAGGCAGCTCCATCAGACATTAATATCGCTTTTTTCAACTCTATTGTTGTTTTCAAAAAACTCATTAATTTGGCAATAAACACCTGAACCGCAACAGTATCATGATGGAGTACTTCCGATATTATGATGAAGCTGATATTCTTAAGAGCCAGTTCGCGAGAGGCGCAACCGCATGTTGTTTTGATGTTCTCCGATTGGGCTGAAATTTTCAGCATTTGTTTGTCTATTCAAGGTAGGAAGTTTTGCAAAATTTCAATTTTTTTCATTGAGGTTAAGTGGGGTAAAACGGCCATTGAAAATGATATGTCCAAAAACGTCCAAATTCTAAAAAGTGCAATAATTCCTGCTAGACTTGATGGATTTTTCCAAAAATTTGTGGTATTATTTTACACTAAGAGTGCTTCAAAACGCATGGTAACAATATAGGGTAAAGAGGTAAATTGACGAAAAAAACGCATTTTTCTTTTAAAAATTGTCAATTTTTTTTTTTTTTGTATTTGGACGCTTTTGGACATAACATTTTCAAGGGCCGTTTTACCCCACTTAACCTGAAAGAAAAAAATTGAAATTTTGCAAAACTTCCTACCTTGAATAGACAAACAAACGCTGAAAATTTCAGCCCAATCGGAGAACATCAAAACAACGTCCCTCAGAAAGGCGGTCGCGGCTCTCGCGAACTGGCTCTTAAGTGTTCCATATTCTGAATAGTAAACAACGAAGGGATGAATGGTGACTTGACTATCATTCCAATAACTACACGAATCACAAATTGATAAAGACGTATCAAAATGAGCTTGACTGTTCAATACTTTTAATTTTGCAATAACGTTTTCGTTTAATTTGCGTAAGCTTGATGAACACCGATGATCAGGAAAGGGTTTACAGCGTTTGGGCTTGGTGTATTCCATTTTCACTTTATTCATCTTCACAAAATGCAAACTGTTACTAACACATCTGGAATAGTGCAATCGTATTTATATACGAAAACAGATATTATAGGTGACCCAGTAGTTATTGGTTGCGTACTTCACAAACAGTTATTATTAGTAAACAAGTGGGTAGTGTTGCACGACAAACATACTATTTTATAAAACATTCGAACAAATTTATGATGTATATAAAATATAAGGTGAAACTAGTTCTGTAAAGTATCTATGTCATAAAAAAATATGTTTCCAAGATAATAAAACTCGAAAACAAATATTTGATTCTTATATATATTTATATCACTTAGAACATTTAACTCTTTTCTTGAGAACCGTTCGCCCAATCGTTTTGTTGTCAAAGAATGAATTGTATATTGATGAATTGATCAAGCATTCCAATGAACGTATGGTTTTTGCTGGAGAACCAAGGACAAATTAAAAAAAAACGTGTATTTTCCGAAATATTAATAATTTATTGAGCTTACATTTAAAATAACCCGAAAACCGATGCCTTTAGAATGTTTACTACCAAGAGCTTTTTGATTCAAAATGACCCTCTGCATGTTTTAAGGTCATCAGAATACAAATATTTTGGAAAATGTTTAAATTAGAATTTTTATAAAAAAAATAATCTACCATAAAAAAATTATTTTTCATTTCTCCATCCTGGACTTTTTTTTAAAAGTTGCGTATTAACGTCAAGTTTTTTTAAAAAAAAATTAAAAAAAAATCAGCTCTTTTTTTTCAAATTGAAATTTAATGTTTATTTTTAATTTTTTTTGGTCAAAAAAAATTTTTTTTGTGCAGTGTATATTTTTTTTATGGTGCATTTTTAATTCCCTACAACTCATTCTCAGACAGTTTTTCTATACAATCAACGGTTTCTGGGCTACAATGCTTCGATGCCAAAAGGCATACGCGCTTTTAGAATGTAACTCATGGGTGTGAAAAATCGCTCCATCTGTGGAAAATGCTCAGTTTGCTAAGCCAAACACGTGTGCAAATTTTCATTCAAATCAAAAATGGTCGATATTCGACCATCGGTGATTTGGCGCGATCTTGCTCAATAGACCTTTTTTTGGCAGATTTCCATTTGTTTGGATATCATGTCCACGCGGAATCTCCCTCTCGTGAACAAGCGTGGACATTAGCGTCCCCTCTACCCGCCAAGTTGCCCACGTGTAATGTACAGGGCCACTAACTATTTTAAGTTAAAAAGAGCCAATTTTACTTGAACGTGTTCGTAGTTTTGGATGAATAATGTTTATATTCAATTCGTCAGAAAAGCTGCTTTTTTAAGCTGTTGAAGAGTTTGTATGGAAAGTACTCAGCACAATAATCCATTGAGGATATGAAGCTCAAAACAAGGAGTGGAATTGGTTCAAAATCAAATTATAGCACCAATGCTTAATAATATATTAAGTATTGAGATAACAGAAAAAATAACCATACCGTTTTTCAATACTGCAGGAATGCACGAAAATGTCAAAACTGTAGAAAACATTAGGCAGGTTGGAAGTGTCAAAGAAGTTATAGAATGTTATCCAGCGCTTTTGTGAGCAAATTATTGCATTCTTATTGTTAGGCTCAAAACATGTTATTGCAAATGCCTTTCACATCAGCTATTCGCTAGAATTGGAATGTTTGCTTCGCACCATTCAACCTGTTTTACCTTTGTTATACCATTACCTTTGTTATACTAAACAAAGGTTATAAAATCGGTCGAAAAACGCAAAATAGATCCATGATCCGGAGGGCCGAATCGTATATACCATTCGACTCAGCTCGACGAACTGAGCAATGTCTGTTCATGTGTATGTGTGTGTGTGTATGTGTGTATGTGTGTGTATGTATGTTGTCTGTATGTATGTGCCGCAAAATACGAACGCACCTTTCTTACAGAACGCCGATTTTAATGATCTTATACGCAAACGAAAGCTACTGTACTCCCCCAGAATGCTACCGAGTGGATTTTTGATTAGTGGCTTAGATTTTAACATATTGATCAAAGAGTATTTTTTATATAAGAAATTTAACTTTTAAGGCAAAGTTAATGGCACAGAGAGCCATGTCTTGTATACCAATTTACTCAGATCGACGAATTGAACAATTGATTTAGGTTTGTGTATGTGTGCCTGTACGTATGTATGTGTAAATATGTTGTTTATATGTGTATACCAAAAAAGAAAAATAACAAAAAAAAACTCTCTTTACAGAACGCTTATTCCGATTTTGATGTTCGCATGCTCAAATGAAAGCCCCAGAGATCTTTGAAAATCATACAGAGTGCGATCTTTTATTGGTTGCTTGAACTGTAGAGTTTTGACCAAAATATATTTTAGACATGGGATATTTTACTTTCTATATAATTTTTCTCTCTGACTGCTCTTTCCTCTTCTCTATCCCTCTTTTTTCGTATCGCTATTCATTTCTCATGGACAACTTTTCATAATCTTTACACTCTTCGTAGTGCGTCTTAACTGGTGTAAATAAATTACCCTTAAGCTTTTTCTTGGAAATTTGAACCAGATTTTAGAAGAAACTGCAATGTTTATATAGCTCCTTTTCTTCCGAAGCTCCTGTCCTCACTTCTTATAAAATATATACTAGGGGAATTGTGGGTAAAATGAACAGGGGTGGTAAAATGGACACCCGCTTAAATCTCAACTATTACGTTGAAAAATAGTAAAAAACTTCTTTGGCACCTTATCTTAGAGGCACTAGAAGTTATTTGAGACAAAGTATGCGACATGATACAGTCAAATAGTCAAAATAATAAACAAAAACAAAAAACACGTGTACATTCGTAGTGGTGATGTTATTTTTGGCCTACAAAAAATAAGGTTTTTTCTAGTGTAAAACAGTATATTATAACGATTTTTCTGCAAATATCTGTACTCAGACTACTAATTAGCAGAAATCATCAAAGGTTAGTAATTTTTTTAACGATTCTCATGATAGATTTAGGTATTTTCAATAATATGTATGTGCGGGTAAAATGGACAGCCCATGGTGATGGTGAAAAAATTGTGTTAGTTTCCATTGAAAAATCTAGATGCTTCGTGTTTATATCAGAAAAACGCAAAGGTAAACTCGGACTGATGAACAGATGACCGTGGCCAAACGTACCGTTGAATGCGGAATATCCGTGAAAAAGCTTCCGCCATTTCTCAGTTCCTTGCGGATAAGGTAATATATTGTTATTAATTCTACGACAACAAATTGAACTGTTGGTGAATGCATAAGTGTATCACGTGCTATGGAACAACATTTTACTATCTGTGAAGGGGTAATTAATTTTCACTCCCAAGG
Source organism: Wyeomyia smithii (assembly GCF_029784165.1). Taxonomy (NCBI): domain Eukaryota; kingdom Metazoa; phylum Arthropoda; class Insecta; order Diptera; family Culicidae; genus Wyeomyia; species Wyeomyia smithii. The sequence continues at coordinate 45,711,737 of NC_073695.1, read as the reverse complement.
TGTTCATATTACCACCTCTATATGTTCATTTTACACACACGTGTCCATTTTACCCCCAAAAAACTGCTTTCGAAAATGCTCATGAAAACTACGAAAAATACTATATTTGAGTACTTCTTATTATTTTTTGTATTAAGCATTAGTGGTTCAGTTAATGTGCGCTATCGACTCATAGTTGTAGTGTTAAACTGTGGAGGAAATCGGGAAACAGCTTAGGGTGTCCATTTTATCACCCCTTCCCCTAAATTGTACGTTGAACCTAGATTTGCGAAGAGTAAGAAACATTTACAGGTTTCAGGAGCCAAGCATTGTAGCAGAATCTGATCCCACAGTTTGCACATGTAACACAATTAGCGATGCAGATATTGAATTGCTTTACCAAAGATTTATAGACCTATTTACGTACGAATGTGTTTGTGCCACCCGTTGAGAAAAACACAAATAAATCGCTGTTTTGTTTGCAATGCTACGTTTTGAGCAGCTGGAAATTTTTTCAGTTGAATACTTATTTTAAGTATTTAATTTGTGACCAGGAATCTAAAGTAGCTGGTGAACCTAATCGACAAAATTAGGAAAAAGAGTTGAAGCAACTCTACATGGCTATACACGTTTACTAGTGTGCGCAGGTGAAAAGTCACTTATCTCTTTGAATGATACAATATGCTCATGTAAGATATAAATATTGCTTTCTAATTTAAGACTAAGTGCAAACAGAGTATCCATGTTATTCCACTTCTCGTTGATCAAGCATTCCAATGAACGTATGGTTTTTGCTGGAGAACCAAGGACAAATTAAAAAAAAACGTGTATTTTCCGAAATATTAATAATTTATTGAGCTTACATTTAAAATAACCCGAAAACCGATGCCTTTAGAATGTTTACTACCAAGAGCTTTTTGATTCAAAATGACTCTCTGCATGTTTTAAGGTCATCAGAATACAAATATTTTGGAAAATGTTTAAATTAGAATTTTTATAAAAAAAATAATCTACCATAAAAAAATTATTTTTCATTTCTCCATCCTGGGCTTTTTTTTTAAAAGTTGCGTATTAACGTCAAGTTTTTTTAAAAAAAAATTAAAAAAAAATCAGCTCTTTTTTTTCAAATTGAAATTTAATGTTTATTTTTAATTTTTTTTGGTCAAAAAAAATTTTTTTTGTGCAGTGTATATTTTTTTTATGGTGCATTTTTAATTCCCTACAACTCATTCTCAGACAGTTTTTCTATACAATCAACGGTTTCTGGGCTACAATGCTTCGATGCCAAAAGGCATACGCGCTTTTAGAATGTAACTCATGGGTGTGAAAAATCGCTCCATCTGTGGAAAATGCTCAGTTTGCTAAGCCAAACACGTGTGCAAATTTTCATTCAAATCAAAAATGGTCGATATTCGACCATCGGTGATTTGGCGCGATCTTGCTCAATAGACCTTTTTTTGGCAGATTTCCATTTGTTTGGATATCATGTCCACGCGGAATCTCCCTCTCGTGAACAAGCGTGGACATTAGCGTCCCCTCTACCCGCCAAGTTGCCCACGTGTAATGTACAGGGCCACTAACTATTTTAAGTTAAAAAGAGCCAATTTTACTTGAACGTGTTCGTAGTTTTGGATGAATAATGTTTATATTCAATTCGTCAGAAAAGCTGCTTTTTTAAGCTGTTGAAGAGTTTGTATGGAAAGTACTCAGCACAATAATCCATTGAGGATATGAAGCTCAAAACAAGGAGTGGAATTGGTTCAAAATCAAATTATAGCACCAATGCTTAATAATATATTAAGTATTGAGATAACAGAAAAAATAACCATACCGTTTTTCAATACTGCAGGAATGCACGAAAATGTCAAAACTGTAGAAAACATAAGGCAGGTTGGAAGTGTCAAAGAAGTTATAGAATGTTATCCAGCGCTTTTGTGAGCAAATTATTGCATTCTTATTGTTAGGCTCAAAACATGTTATTGCAAATGCCTTTCACATCAGCTATTCGCTAGAATTGGAATGTTTGCTTCGCACCATTCAACCTGTTTTACCTTTGTTATACCATTACCTTTGTTATACTAAACAAAGGTTATAAAATCGGTCGAAAAACGCAAAATAGATCCATGATCCGGAGGGCCGAATCGTATATACCATTCGACTCAGCTCGACGAACTGAGCAATGTCTGTTCATGTGTATGTGTGTGTGTGTGTATGTGTGTATGTGTGTGTATGTATGTTGTCTGTATGTATGTGCCGCAAAATACGAACGCACCTTTCTTACAGAACGCCGATTTTAATGATCTTATACGCAAACGAAAGCTACTGTGCTCCCCCAGAATGCTACCGAGTGGATTTTTGATTAGTGGCTTAGATTTTAAAATATTGATCAAAGAGTATTTTTTATATAAGAAATTTAACTTTTAAGGCAAAATTAATGGCACGGAGAGCCATGTCTTGTATACCAATTTACTCAGATCGACGAATTGAACAATTGATGTAGGTTTGTGTATGTGTGCCTGTACGTATGTATGTGTAAATATGTTGTTTATATGTGTATACCAAAAAAGAAAAATAACAAAAAAAAAACTCTCTTTACAGAACGCTTATTCCGATTTTGATGTTCGCATGCTCAAATGAAAGCCCCAGAGATCTTTGAAAATCATACTGAGTGCGATCTTTTATTGGTTGCTTGAACTGTAGAGTTTTGACCAAAATATATTTTAGACATGGGATATTTTACTTTCTATATAATTTTTCTCTCTGACTGTTCTTTCCTCTTCTCTATCCCTCTTTTTTCGTATCGCTATTCATTTCTCATGGACAACTTTTCATAATCTTTACACTCTTCGTAGTGCGTCTTAACTGGTGTAAATAAATTACCCTTAAGCTTTTTCTTGGAAATTTGAACCAGATTTAAGAAGAAACTGCAATGCTTATATAGCTCCTTTTCTTCCGAAGCTCCTGTCCTCACTTCTTATAAAATATATACTAGGGGAATTGTGGGTAAAATGAACAGGGGTGGTAAAATGGACACCCGCTTGAATCTCGACTATTACGTTGAAAAATAGTACAAACTTCTTTGGCACCTTATCTTAGAGGCACTAGAAGTTATTTGAGACAAAGTATGCGACATGATACAGTCAAATAGTCAGAATAATAAACAAAAACAAAAAACACGTGTACATTCGTGGTGGTGATGTTATTTTTGGCCTACAAAAAATAAGGTTTTTTCTAGTGTAAAACAGTATATTATAACGATTTCTCTGCAAATATCTGTACTCAGACTACTAATTAGCAGAAATCATCATAGGTTAGTAATTTTTTTAACGATTCTCATGATAGATTTAGGTATTTTCAATAATATGTATGTGCGGGTAAAATGGACAGCCCATGGTGATGGTGAAAAAATTGTGTTAGTTTCCATTGAAAAATCTAGATGCTTCGTGTTTATATCAGAAAAACGCAAAGGTAAACTCGGACTGATGAACAGATGACCGTGGCCAAACGTACCGTTGAATGCGGAATATCCGTGAAAAAGCTTCCGCCATTTCTCAGTTTCTTGCGGATAAGGTAATATATTGTTTTTAATTCTACGACAACAAATTGAACTGTTGGTGAATGCATAAGTGTATCACGTGCTATGGAACAACATTTTACTATCTGTGAAGGGGTAATTAATTTTCACTCCCAAGGTGTTCATATTACCACCTCTATATGTTCATTTTACCCACACGTGTCCATTTTACCCCCAAAAAACTGCTTTCGAAAATGCTCATGAAAACTACGAAAAATACTATATTTGAGTACTTCTTATTATTTTTTGTATTAAGCATTAGTGGTTTAGTTAATGTGCGCTATCGACTCATAGTTGTAGTGTTAAACTGTGGAGGAAATCGGGAAACAGCTTAGGGTGTCCATTTTATCACCCCTTCCCCTAAATTGTACGTTGAACCTAGATTTGCGAAGAGTAAGAAACATTTACAGGTTTCAGGAGCCAAGCATTGTAGCAGAATCTGATCCCACAGTTTGCACATGTAACACAATTAGCGATGCAGATATTTTGAAATGCTTTACCAAAGATCTATAGACCTATTTACGTACGAATGTGTTTGTGCCACCCGTTGAGAAAAACACAAATAAATCGCTGTTTTGTTTGCAATGCTACGTTTTGAGCAGCTGGAAAATTTTTCAGTTGAATACTTATTTTAAGTACTTAATTTGTGACCAGGAATCTAAAGTAGCTGGTGAACCTAATCGACAAAATTAGGAAAAAGAGTTGAAGCAACTCTACATGGCTATACACGTTTACTAGTGTGCGCAGGTGAAAAGTCACTTATCTCTTTGAATGATACAATATGCTCATGTAAGATATAAATATTGCTTTCTAATTTAAGACTAAGTGCAAACAGAGTATCCATGTTATTCCACTTCTCGTTATCGCAGCAAGATTTAAAAAGTTTTTATCTCGGATTTTTTCATACAGCCTAGGCCTTCGAAAAGAATAATGTTCTCGCCTACACTCTGAAAATCTGAAATTCTCAATGAGCGTGGAGAACATTCATTTTCAGATAATGCATTTGAGATAGAATTAAATTGCCAACCTTCATCAATAGCTATATTTTTTCCTATATTGCTTCCTACCTAAATCGTGCGTTGCTTGGGTTCAGATCTTTCAATACTTTTTGACCAGAGCTAAAACACTATCGGTAAAAAATTGCGCTGCCGTCTTTGGCCGTGACCGCTGTTCTGGGAAATCCAATTGGTTACACTGATTGCAGTTTCAATCCAACAACAACGGTCAATCAAAACCAACGCTAAGTAAATACATTTCGTCTAAAAGCAGCACATGCGCGACACACAGACGTAAAACTATTTATAGCATCGCACAGTTGTACTCGAAATATCCATTCCAACACTGACTGGTAATGCGAAAAAATACGAGGAAATAATAAACGACTGTCGTTTAAAACTTAACGTAACAATTTTATGGTCCCAAGCCTAGGGTGTGTCAGCAGAAGTTCGTTGGAGCGATCTTGCTTGTTGGAAAGATCCAGTTACGACATGGAAACCCCAGTAATGAGAGGACCAGCAGCCGCCCGTATTATTACCAGAAAATCAACGTTCAAGTAAAAGAGTCACTATTCTATAATCTGCCGATACTCGTTCGGCCGGTAGAAGGCACACGGCCCCCGAATTGATCATTTCCGTTGGCTTTTGCTGGTGACTTTCAATCCGGAAAAGAGGCAGCTCTGATCTCAAAAGCGAAAGGTGCACTAGTTTGTCGCGAAAGCAACGAAGAGTTGTGCAGTAAAATTTTCCGATGAGACTGAAAGACTGTTTCCGCATTTAATAACCCACTTACCAGAGGGTTTCAGCTCATTTGAATGGACAAGATTGCTTTCGCATTATCCTAGCACGAAGAACATACAAACGCAATAAAACTTATCCAATCAAGGCATTCACAATCCGAGCTATGCGGAAAGTATTCACGTTATTGCAGCATAAAGCGACAGCTTCTATTAATCATCCTTCTTTCTCGTTGGTTATCTGTAGCTCTTACTCGCTGTCGGAGCCGTGTATCTAGCGGGCGGTACTTTCATTCGCGGCCGTAAATCGAACGAAGATTTACGGTGGCAAATTGAAACAGGCTTATGCTGCGAGAAGCACCGGTCGTCCTGCTGGGAAGGGGATCCAGCTTTTTCGTCGTCAGTCGTCGCGAAGAGAAAGGCTGTGCAACAATGTAATGCCAACCTGGCAATGTTTTCAGTGACGGTAAATTTAACGACGTAACCGTAATGGTTATGGTTGTTAACGCTGATGCGTTTGCTGGTGGTGGCCTTCGTTCGGTTTGATTAGCAGTACCACTGGTGGTGGTTGAAGTTGTGAAGATCTTAATTACCCCCCTCTTAGTTGCAACCTCACCAACCGCAACTAATGCTACTTTTATCGCTGTTGCAGGAGAACCAATTTAAATTCCAGCGGGTTTCTCATTCAAATCTACGTACCTCCTCCTCGTTCAGGCGGGGGAAATGTGATTCACTTTACCGCGAAATCGGTGACATCAACCGACGCGACGCCACCGCATTCCGCCATCGAAAGCGCCACTGTTGTTGTAACAGTGAATCAAAGGCGTTGTTTAGTGTTGTCATGCGATCGCCAGCATGACTGGCCCAGTTCCATAGCAAAAGCCATGTAATTACGACGGACGACAGCCACAGTGTGACCTCCACATACCACACATTCCGGTTTCACTTTACCAGCTGCCGTGTGGTTGCACAGAATAGATTTCCCCACTTTACGTTGATGCTTTACACAGACGAAAGGAAGAATTAATTTATTCGATTTCCGCTGGAAATTGGATTGGGCGTAAAGAAACCGCTCGCCTCCGTGTTAATAAAACTCGTGTACAGTTGACAGCTCGAAGTTGGGTTCCGTTTCCAGCTGTGTTTGTTGTTGCTACTGTCAGTGTTTGCCTTCAAGTTCGTCCATGCTGAAGTTAAACGAAAAGAAAAACAGCGAATTCATCACATTTTGCTTACAATTGTTAGAGCCCTTGTGGTCAAACTAAAGCAAAGCACTAGGTTGACACACTTTTGTTCGCAAATTTGCACATGTAAAGTCAACCACCTTTCGTTTTCTGCCCTGGAAGTTCGTGCCCGGTTCGCTCAACTGTTTCACATTACACAATTCGATATGCATATTCCTTCGGAAATTATTCCTGTTGTATGTGCGCAAATAAACGCTACCCATGCGTGTCAACTGAACTCATACAGCTTTCTTCAAACTTCTACCCAGTACAAAGCGTGCGTCGCGGTTCAAATTTCGGCATTCATTATCGGCTTACTTGATATTTGCATTACAAACAGCCCCATCCTTTGCCCGTGGTCGCTTATCGTATCACTTTCGTATTGTTTGTAATATAAACCAACCACCTCCAGCGACGCGCTTGGTTCTGTTCGGCCGGGGTCACTAGACGGGGTGACAACCGTTTTGCTGTTACCGTAGGTTCTACTAGAACTTGGTGCGCGCATAGGACATTCGACCTGTCGACAACGTTGTTTGTTTGGTTATATAGTGTGTAAAATGGAACAAAATTTCAGTCCACAAGACCAACAGTATTCATTTTCATGTAAGAACCTTTAGTTTATATTTTGCTCCTTACATTGTACATTCTTAGTACATTGTTTCTTTTTTCCTGAGCCAAACTGTTGTTACATCATTTAGAATTCCCAAGGCCGATGCAATATTATATTGATTGTATCACTTGGGTCTATAAATTTTTCATTAATTTACTACCTGTCATTTACACACGTATCAAGCATATTCGTTTTCAAATTCACTATACTTCCTTCAATCCACCGATTGTCCTGAAAACTGTCCAGAAAAGGCCAAAATAGAAAATGATCCTGAATTAAACTCATAATCATGAAATGATCCCAAATTGAACTCAGAATCGCTAAAAAGTGCTTCTAAAGGCCAGAATAAGCCAAAATATAAAATGATCCCCAAATTGAGCTCAAAATTGCCGAAAAGTGCTTCTAGAAGCCAGAAAAGGCCAGAATAGAAAATAATTCCTAATCAAGCTCAGAATCGCCGGAAAGTGCTCCAAAAGACCAGAAACTCCGAATAGAAAATAATCCCAAATTAAACTCAGAAACGTCTAAAACTGCTTTTAAAGGCCAGAATAAGCCAGAGTAGAAAATAATCCAAAATAAAGCCCAGAATCACCGGAAAGAGCTTCTAAATGCCAGTAGAGGCAAAATAGAAAATGTTCCCAAATTAAGCTCAGAATCGTCGAAAAATATGAGAGTGTCCAAAATATCTTAAGGTCTAAAATGTGCAATACACCGAAAATAAAAACGTTCAAAGCATCTTAAATAAAATCTAAAAATATTCAAATATCTGAAAATATGAAGAATGCCCCAATAAGAAAAAATAGTTTTTAAAATGTCTTCAAAATTAAATTGCTGATAAATTTTCGAATATACTTAAAAGAATAAAAAAGGAACAATTTTCCAAATCCAAATTCCAAGTTTTCCAGCTGTGATTGCCATAAATATCAGGGAAAACATCATACTAATTAAACAAACTGTTGCGGCTTTTATTTTTGACATAGAATTACGTCTTACGGTGAGCAGGATAGGCAAAATTTTGATGAAATTTGAAATGCTGTAGCTTTGACGAATATTATTCAATTTTGATAGTTCGAACACCAATCCTGAAAAAATAATCCTGGAGATAGAGGTGTGACATGCTATATTTATATGCAAAAATGTAAATGTCCCCTACTACAGGTTCGGCAGTCCTTAGGCCGGATGAAAAATAGCCATTTCTCGATGAGCTCTGGGCGGATTTCTGGGCCACATTTGTGGCTTGAAAATGAAACTTCATAAGTTTTCCAGTTTAATGGTGCTCGAATTATTAGAATCGAATAATATTCAACAAAGTTACAGCATTTCAAATTTCAGCAAAATTTTGTTTATCCTTCTTATTTTGACTATCTTCTGTATATAGGGGTACAAATCGGAAAACCGAAAACATCAAGAACGTCACGAAAATTGTCCACTTTCAAATGATTAAAACTCAGTCATTTTCCAACCGTTTTCCTTCATTCCTAAAGCAATCAATTGGAAAATCATCTATGCATCCATATGCAGAAAATTGTAGTTTGATTATTCGAACTATTTTACTATTTAAAAAATTTCCAGTCTGGTTGAAACGCAAATTTCGACCTCTGATTGGTCTTTGATGCTCGCTTTTCCTAATACAGTTGACAGAATATTATACCTAGTTAACAGAGAATGCATTATTTGGGCTATATGAATTCTGCTTCTTCTTAAACCAATCAGTTTACTAATGGATGGCCACTAGCACGGTCCTAACTAAAGAGCAGCAGTAGCAGTAGCGATAGCGGTAGCTGGAGTACCAGCAGCGGTAGTAATAGCAACGTCAGCGGTAGGTGCAGTGGTACTCTAGTAAATGGTTACCTTTGTGCGGTAGTGGCAGCATCAGCGGTGGCTGCATTGGCCTCCTCCAGTGAAAATGCTTGCTTGTTATGCTTGCCATCACATTTGCTGTCATATAAATGATCCCGTGACGCTTTACGATCGTCTATCTGTTCCCGTAACGCTTTGCTATCAACCCGTGACGCTATCATCCCTGTGGTAAACTCTGCAAATGGTTCAACGGTGTTGTCCCGAACAAGTGCCTTATTCCCAATGTCGGGGATTGTCTTTTAGAGAAAAAATTAAATACCTTAGTAAATATTTTCTCGTTCATTCATCACACTTCATTTAAAATGTCAGAACGCATTTACAAAGACTGTTGTAAATTCTCCATGTTTCCAGTACGACCTGAATTTTTTATCTTTCTTCAATAAAATGTTTCGTGAATAAAATCTTCTGTTATCTGCCCTCATATGACACCTAAACGTATAATCAAGCCTTGAAAATTGTCAAGCTTTAAATATGCAAACTCTATACTGTTGGAAAAGGTTAAGCTCTGTTGAAACGCCGATTTCTATTGACCTGATTGGTCGATCAATGCTCGTTTTCCCTGACATGATCGACAGAATATGATACCTAGTTAACCGGGAATGCACTCTTTAGACTAGATAAGAACCTGCTTCTTCTCAAACCTATCAGTTTACTAGTGGATTGTCACGTAGTCAGAAATTCCCTCCAGTGTTTTTTCATGAAAAAAAATGAATTTTGAGAGTATCGAAGAGAGAGAGGCGGTTGAGAGACAGGGAGTAACCTAAATCAATTACTATTATGTTACAAAACAGCATTAGAAAAATTGTGGTTTGGCACACTCACATCACTCACGTTGCAGTAGAGCAATAAGTAGAGTAGAGTGCGAGGAAATATTGAAAAGAGAGAATAGGAGAAAACAACTTAGGAAATGAAGTGTCTTTCTGCTATCATTGGGGAAGCCGCTTGCCGTGCAACGCACGTACTGTTGTAATTAACCGTTGCGTAGTTCAGTCAACGATCAATCGAAAACAACATTTAAAACAACTTTTGGAATTTCGTTCAGCAGTTGGTCTGAAAAATGTTGTCCTATCAAAAAAAGTTCCTATGCAAAATTCCAACTGAATCGTGCAGCAGCCTTTTTCCCAGAGGTACAGTCACAAAATTCCATTCCAACATACATACATTTGATGCAACCTTCTGTTGCATAGTCTGAAATAGTATATTTTACCGACATTCTTTAGCCTGAATAAAGTGATGATACTAGACACCTTGTTTTCCACTGGAGAAACAACGACGACCGCATGGCAGCGCAATGAGTAGGCAACAAAAAGGAATAGCGATAAAGTTTTCAAAGCCAAGAAATAAAAAGCTATCATAGAACAGGCGGAAAATTTGGGAAAGGAAAGTGTTTCTTTCCGAGGTTTCAGTATAATTTAGCAACATTCTTGATTCCGTGCTGTCTCTTTTTCCTCCGGAGAATTTAGTATTACAAGTCCCAGGCAAAGGTCTAAAAGTTTAACTTAGCCTTCGCAATTCGGAAGTCGTGCTTCAAAGTGGTTGAAGCTCTACTTTTTTGGCCGATAGAAAAAACCTAAAATTTTAGATACCGAAAAAGTTTTTTATGTCAAAAGTCCTAAAAATGGATGGATCCTCGAGTCAGTAGGCTTTCGTTCTGGAAAACAGAAAGTCGCAGTTTTTTCTCAACTATTTTAAAGATCAAATGCTGGGGAGGAAAATGGGGTTGAACCCTAACCGTGCTGGGTTTCACCCGTATATCTGGCGGCTGTTAAGGAGTACTTGGTAGCTGCAAAAGTGCCAAACATGGCTGGAAACTCTGCCCGAAATAACCAGAGAAAAAGAACCATCGGCAACTGGCATCTTTTGATGCCCCAAAATTATGTAATTGAAGTGAGTAGTTCAATTTTTTCTCTTACTTTGCTGATATCGATTTCAAAATCGTTCGTTTTTTCTTCTTATTGTAATCTTTTCGACCGCGGTCGGTGCAGCTTTCCAAAATGTTTTACTTTCCTTGCCATTTCTTATTCTGCTGCGCTCCGCCCTCTTTCGAAAAAACGAAAAACAATTTTTTCGACAAATACGACACAATTTTACATTCTATGATATTATTACTAACATTTAAAATACAGTTTTTCTTCGAAACCAGATTGTCGAGAACTTGTTTCTCAAAAGGCTTGAAAATCACTTTACCAAGAAAGACTGCCGTGCTGACCCCCTTGGGATGGTTAAAAGGCAATGAGTTTGTGTGGTACAGCCTGTACCTGTACCGTACAGGTGCTAATTACGGGAGTCACTTCACGGTGAAATATATTTCACTTTCACGCTCACTTCACTTTTTGAGACCTATTCTCGATTCCACCTCAAGTGAGGTGACAAAAATCACCTCCGTGAATGAGATTGGCAGTGAAGTGTAAATGAGAATAGGACAAGTGAAATGAGCGAGTTTCCCAGCTCAAAATCAAAAGCTCAAAGTCCCGGAAAGTCGATTGAGCTGAAATTTCGTAAGTGGACATTTTTCGACAAGAGGAAACTTTTGAGCCCTACATCTAAACGAAATTCGAAGGTCAATTTTTCCCTTACGTTCCATTGGCCGCAGCTCAAAAATTTGTAGGTCCCAGAGAGCCGATTTTTTTTTCAAGGAAAAAAAAAGATTCGCATTGTTACTGAAAAATAAGTCCCATACATATTATCGCTAGATCACAAATCAATCGATATTTAAACTTCCCTATATCCGTAAAATCATGTCACCGTTCAAAATGGTCGTGAAATAATTCCACGCGAAACGTCGCTTTTTCCGTTTTCACTTCACTCATATGACACTCAGAATAACCCAAATTCCACGGTAGATGTCACTTTGCGACATTTTTCTCACATACGTGAGCCCCGTAATAGGACTTCATTCACTTCACTCTGATTTCACCGTAAGTGACTCCCGTAATAAGCACCACAATTTTACCCCTACTGGCCGAATCTCAACCCGGCTTACAGTAACCATTTTCATCTACATCAACAATAAAAATTGTCCTTCTCAGGGCCACACCAATATCACGAAAAAATGTGATGAAAATCGGTTATTTCTCCGATAACACCCTCTACTTCTTCAAAAACGACTAGACAAACAGTTTGCTCAAAAATTGTGTATAAAAATCTCAATTGATGTTGTTCCCTTCGTTTCTGAAGTGTATTCGACTGTAGAATGGTCAAATACCACCCAATATGGGTTTTTTCGGAACTGGGATGATGCCCAGCGGACGGTAAATGATGACAGACGGCATTTTTGATTCCATGATACTCCCGTTTAAAAAAATAACAACCGCCACTCAGAGACCGCAAATTCACCTCATTTTGAAATTCAAACTGGCGACTCTCGGTGTCCGGAATACTGCGTAAGGTTGTCAAATAGCAGCCAATTTGCGAAATCGGAATGATATCAAGAGGCTGGAAATCGATTCCATTTCCAGTGTAATATAAGAAATAATTTGAAATTTTGAACCCTTCAAATTCGATCAAAGTGCTATTGATATGAAGTAATTTGTTAAGTACTTGATCATTGATTAAAATATTTCTAAAGATGAGATAACTTAAAATCTAAGTTGATTCGCCCAGTTAATTTAAAACGAAAACTCATAGTTCGGCTTTTTTCAAACATCATTGTGACTAAGTTTCGGTGATGAAGGAATGCCGTAAATACGAACATCGAAAATGTGAAAGATCAACGAAAGCTAACGCGAGAAGCGAAACTAATCGACTGCATTAGTATTAATTACGAAACTTGCTTATACTCTATTCCACGTTTAACCAGTTTCGGAATAGAGTTTATATATTCCTTTCATACAACACGTTTTTGCGATGTTCTCGTCATTTACTATGGATATGAGAGTATCATCAGCTGCCAAGAAAATCACTCCATCATCTGCTCGTTACCCCGAACAAACAAAACAGAACTGTAATCAGGGTTCAGAGACGCAAACGCAAAAACGAAGGTCGGAAATAACCAAAGATAAAATTAAGCTACACAAAGCAGCACCGACCGCGTACGCTATAGTTATCGTAGAATAAAAATAGAAGTTTAATCGCATACCGCTACTAACCCCCCTGGGTCATGTAGAAGATAACATAGGCAAATATGCTTATTTTTGCACGACCCGCACACTTCTAACCCGTGTGACCAGAGTTTGACGGCCGGTGGTCGGTGCGGTTGTCCCCATTCCGTGTGGCGCTTTCGTGGGAACACAATTAGACGGGAACGTGATAATCAAATACACACCATTTGCGTCATCGCTGGGCGTATGGTTGATGGATTGCTCAATTTTTTATCTCTAGTATGAGATACGTAGGAGGAAAGGGTGGCAGCAAAAAGTTTTTCTGTCCGTCCACAAACAGATTGCAATTGTTTCGCTGCGGAGTATCTCATGTTAGAAGATTTTTGGCTCCGTTTACTTTGTGAGTTTTTTGTTTCATCCTGTGATGGGCGGTAATGTATGGTGATTGTTTACTTTCTCCTGTGAATAAAATAAAATAAAAACAGATTATAACCGGTCTAGGCCAAACAGAGCAGATCAGCAGAGTGCATGCAACATCGCCTGATGCTGCTGCCAGCGACGATGACGGTGTCGATGATGATGGATTGCATAAGCATTGATACGGTTACTCTCGCTCGGTGCCGAGCCGGGTAACGTCCGAAAACGTGTTAGGACAGGTGATTCCTATTGATTCCAAGCACAGGTCGGTTGTTGTCGTTATTATCTAATTAATCAACGCCAGCGAGGCGTCGTCTGCGATATCGAATCCCCAATTGCTGTTGTACGTACTGCACGGTCAATAGTGGGGAAAATATTTAGTGGGGTAATTTTCGCTCAGCTTCGATGAGAAGATTCGAGTAAAAGATAATCAATTCCATCGGCATCGGAATGGCAACGGATTGTTCTGATGTTGCCGATTGACTAATTTCCACGGTAGAAGGAAGTAACGACAGCATGGTTTAGCCTTACAGGAAATAATATTTCTATTAAATGAGTCACTGTTGATCATATTTCAGAGCTCCAACCGCGTTGCAAACACGCGCGAAAATATGTCTCAAAACTGCTTTCATCGTAGAATGAGTCCTACCTACATTGAGCAAAACTGGTTTTCCTGAACAAATTAAACAAGCTACGGCACAGCGTGGCTGGCTGGACTTGCTGCTCGTTCCAAACTTTGCCTGCGCTCAAGTGGACCGGCTAATAGAGGAAATTATTTTCGCTTAATTTGTACCATGTTCAGCCACCGAATGCTCAATTAGCTACAATTTTAATTTAGCGCAGCCGCAGCGAGCGACTTGACCAAGTTGATTTATTTGAGATAGCCCGTAGTTGCTGCCATTTTTTCTCATTAATTAAAGCATCCTGATAGTGGTTATCGTTGTTTTGTTTTACGTTATCGATTAAAAGCAAACTCTCTGCATGTTGATAGGCGAATAATCTTTTCACCAAGTTTTCCCATTTTCCGTGGGTCGTGTTTATGGGTATCCATTAAACTGTTTATGTTTAATAATTTCTTGCACGTGTTTTCCGAAAGGCAGGCAAAATGAACGAAGCGAGCCAAAAATAGCCCCGGCTAACGCACTCATGCATCGTATATGTTCACATCAAGCCTAGCTCGATTAGAGCAAACAAACCCGCGCAAGTTTATTTTTATCTTCCAGCACGTGCCTTTTTGTGGTAAGGCAAGCCACTTATTTCGTACACGAATAACAAAGGCAGCTACGAAATTCAACCCGCAAATGACTTGCGAGGCAGTTAACCTGACGAAAACGCAAAATATTTTTCAGACATTGCGTGATGTGATGCTTTGGGAAGGCGAAAGACAAAATGTGGAATCTGCCCGAACATGGGTGGATTTTGGTGACACAAAATGCTAATTCATTCGACCGACCTAATAGGCAAAGCTATGCCCGATCCAATTCAATGATCAGGCGTGAGAGTTTTTTTTGACGTAGAATACGTCTTACGGCAACAATTACAGGGACCCAATTTCAATACAGGGTTCCAATTTCAAAACCGAAAACATCGAGAGCGTCACAAAAATTGTCCAATTTCAAACGTTTTAAACCCAGTCAGTTTCCAACCGATTTCTGTCATTTTTGCAGCAATCGATTGGAAAATCATTTAAGCACCCGTCCAAATGCAGAAAATTGTAATCTGATTGTTCAAACTATTGTAATATTGAAAATTGTTGAACAATGTCGAAACGCAAATGTCGATTTTTGATTGGTCGCTTGCTGCCTTTCCCTAAATAGGACGACAGAATGGAGTACCTAGTTAGCCGGGAATGCACTCTTTGGGCTATATAAGAGACTGTTTCTCCTCAGGCAAATCAGTTTACTAGCAGCAGGCAACAACAGCGAACATCAACACCGATGGCAGTAGGCGAAGGCAGCGTGGATC
Source organism: Wyeomyia smithii (assembly GCF_029784165.1). Classification (NCBI taxonomy): domain Eukaryota; kingdom Metazoa; phylum Arthropoda; class Insecta; order Diptera; family Culicidae; genus Wyeomyia; species Wyeomyia smithii. The sequence continues at coordinate 45,696,340 of NC_073695.1, read as the reverse complement.
AGCAGCGGGCAACAGCGGCGGTGGTAGTGGTTAGCTGCAGTCCTACCTCTTTCAGTTCGGCTCCCCTTCGATCGGAGTTGGACCCCACCAGCGGTAATCCAATTCAGATATCGTTGGCAAATACAACCCGAAACTGAAAGAGACTCGCACCGCCAGGTGGTTTGAGAAGCCACCATCATCCAGCGTATGTATATACAGGGTGTATGCACATAACGTGTGTGAATATTTGAAGCGTGTGTCCCTAATATATAAGGTGTGTGGCTTGCGTGTGTGGTTTGCTATATAGCGTGTGAATGTCTAGCGTGTCTGTGCATGTCTATAGAGCGTGTGGCTAGAGTGCGTGGCTTGCTATATAGCGTGCGTGGCTAGCAGTATAGCGGTTGAAATTTTCATATATACACTACCCGTCATAAGTTTGGAATCGCTTTACTGAGTATTGCAACACCCAGTTTGAATATTGCAACACCCCGAAAAGTTTAGCATCACTAAAAATGGGCAAATTTCTGTACCTGTAACTGTAATATGCTTGACCAGAACTGGTGGCACAAGCCGAACACCGCAACTTTGTGGGTAGTAATGATCACGCGATAAGTTGAAGTCTAAATATGAAAAACTGCATGCACCCTAGCGCCGCATAGCGGGGTAATTCAGTATTAAATTGTCTACCATGTAGAAGCCTTTAGCCTTCTGAACAAGTTTGCTGAACACCGCAACTTTCTAGCAGGTCGGAATCGTGAGATTAGTTAAGGTCTAAATACGACTCGTTGTGTGCCCACTTGCACCACATAGCGGTAATATTTCACACTGAATTGGCCACCATACAGTAGCCTTTGACCTTCGGAACAAGTTTGCTGAAAACCGCAACTTTCTAGGTTGTCAAAAACACGAGATATCCGCTTATTCCAGGTGATGCTAAGTTTTTCGGGAGGCGTTGCAATATTCAAACTGGGTGTTGCAATACTCAGTAAAGCGATTCCAAACTTATGACGGGTAGTGTAATTGCTAACAAATCACCTCATGTAGAATTTGATTATCACTGTGAATCATTCAAAACTAAATAAAAAATTTGCCATGTTGAAAAAATATTCACTTGTCAATAAATGGCATTGACAAACACAATTAACCTCAAAGTTTATCTGAAGATTTAACCCCAATTCAGTGTATTCCCAAACCTATTCCAAGAAATACATTGGCATAAGACAGGCTGTCGTATTCTACGTTACCTCTGCGGTCGTGGCTTATGAACAACCTCTTCAACTTTTTTTCTTTTTTAATGAATAAGCATTTTCATAAGTCCATTTCTTATGACAGTTATGCGAGGTAACATTCCTTGTATAGAAATTCAAATTAGATCAAGCAGGAGTGAAGAAAAAAGTACAAAAATAAATCAGCAAAAAAAAAACAAGATCGGAATCGGATCGGATCGGAATAAGAAATCGTGATCAAGTCAACACCATGAAATATCACATCCAATTTGTATATAATGAATTCGAATGAAATTATTTAACTAATGAAGCCTCATCGTACTTTTTCAATCTGATTAATGCCAAGGGTTTTAATGCCAATATACAGCATTGCTGATATAAAATTTTAAGATCATTGTTGCCAGATGGTTTTTTCGTTTAATGATCCCTGAAACATTATTTTAATTACTGTTTCAAACTGTCTGTCATACAATTGTCTCTTGCGAAAAAAAAACGAATGTGAAAAAGAGTTCTAGCTATCGAAGAAAAACAACTCTAACTTTAAATCACTTTCAAATAATTTATGCTTTAGCATTTTGCATTATTGCGAAGAGAATCGAGACTCGCCTTGCTGTCTGGGCACAGCAGGGAACCTGGACGCACTTATGCGAACGTTAATTGAAAAAGTTTACGTACATATAAGAGCAAAGGTATAGCCTCATCCTCGTTTATAGTATGCTATTTGAAAGATTTGCTCAACAATATTAGATTATGGGAAATTTATTTCCCATAATCAACAATATTTACAATATTTAATGGGAAATTTATTTCACAAGTTTGCAGATAGATATTTTTTCAAAGCAGGTTTTATAGCAAGCTGCCCAATAAATAACTCCGTAGTTAGAGCTGCCTCTAAGTAAGACTTATTTTCATAGGATTGCCACAAAACAATTTTTTTAATGATATTTATAAATTTTTAGAATTACTCTTGCCAACCTAACCGTGAGTTGCTGTTTCCCTGAAACTGTAAAGGTATCGCACGTTCCCAACGATTCATAGCTTCACAAGTTACAGTTTTAGGTTTTACCGTTAATCCTCTCATCGACAGAACGTTTTTTTTATTCTCTGTCTCCTTCTTCAAACAGAAAGTTTTCGTTAAAAGCCAGTCGCCGTTGGATAATTTTCGAAACGTCTTCAAAATCATTTCAATAGGTATTTGAGCGCATATCAATTTAAAGGTATTATTAGTTGTCCCGTTTGTTCGACGATTGAAATAGTAGATAGATATTTCACATCAATAAGTTCGATTTACTCCGTTTAAATCAATAGTTTTGAGGATTATAATCTTTATTACAAAGACAAAATGCTGGTTAGAGTTTTATATTAGTACCTTCTGATATGGTAAGGGGACATTAAGGGGACATCGATAAATTATTCAACGGCTTTTATTGGAATTTTCGAAAATGAGACATTGTATGTTCCGTCTCCCCTCAAATTTTAGCAATTTTTTTTTTACGAAAACAATGACATTTTTTTACATAACGTTTATTTGACACGGCACGATACAGAAAAATTTTAACGGAGCCAGAAAACATCAATGAAATTGGTTTAAAAACTACGAATATATATCGTAGGGCAGGTTATTTATGGAGAACGATTAATAATTTTGAAAAACTAACACAACTTATTCTACATGTGCAAATAGAGTTGTATTTTTGGACAATTAAATTCCGTCTTGAATCTTCAATGTTAAAAAATCGGGTAAATGAACAGTTACCAAATTCTTTTTTCAGAAATCGATGTTCGACTTTCGTTTCTCAATAAGTAAAAAGTTTTAATAATTTCACTCTAAAATTTCTCACAAAAATCACATATCTACCCAAATAATTTCCCGTAACGCTGTGAACATTTTATTTAATTAGCGTAGCTTAACTCTGCAAGAACGTATAGGTACAAAAGTTAGCGCCATAATCGGATGTTTGACGTAGAACTGCGTAAATTTTCATTCATCAACATTTTCTGTTATATTTATATCGTCAGTTTCGTTCAAAATTGGCACAACTCCAAGTTCATAAACGTGTTGTCGATTAGTGTATATATTTTTTGTTATTTGCAAGGAAACTCCCAACCTTATTGAAACAATTTGGATTTTTCATGTACTAATATGCTCATATTATAATCAAATTTTATTGGTTAAAATCCCATGTTTACTATTTTTGCTATGAAATTTTGATTTGAGTTATATCGAAAATGTTATATCGGTTCGGTCTCGCTGGTTACCAATACGATAAAGGATGTTCATTTTTTGTACCTTTAATAAGGAATAAAAGTGTCTGCACCCGTCTCTTGAAACTGAGAGAATGAAATAACTTGAAAAACGGCAGGGCCACTTACAACATGGGTATGAAACAAACATGGTGAAGCAAGGTGATGGTTTTGAAACTGTGATTAAAATCCGCTGCGGATGCTCTGTGCATTGTACTATCCCTGTCAACTAAGACATTGGTATTCAAAATCCATTTATTGGTAGCAAGAATTTGAGCATATAAAAATAATATAACATCTGTTACCACTACAGTATGCGAACAAAAAGCGAGCTTGTGATTGGTTAAACGCCTCTTTTCCACTTTATTTTTAGTAAAATTTTCTGCTAGTTAGCTACTAAAAACTAGCAAGTATTTAAGCAAAAGTCCGAGGAAAACATCATCTATCGATTGAGACATTCGTGTTCCAGATCTGTTTAGTGTAAATAATAATCCATTTATTCAAAATCTTACAATTTTACACTACACCTTTCTAATTTCAGCTATAGAAGCGAGCTTGGTTGGTTGAATGCTGCGGAAAAATAAAAATTATTTATTCAGCTTCAACTCAACTTTTTATTAATTTACCATGTATGAAAGCTACAAAAGGTTAGCTAAACTCTTTACTTTTTACTTGAAAAAACAATTTTTTACAGCATATATTATTTTCGGAAAGACAAAGTTACTATCTACACTTTGCCGGAGATGTCATATCAATCAAACAAACCGTTCTAGTTCTAAAAATATTTGTATTCTTCAGTACCATTTTCACATGAGCCTTATTCAAAAATAGTCGTAATTAAAAAAAACTAATAGCATAAAATTACGCCTTTTGCTGTTAGGAATAGCTTCTGTTTCAGCCAAATAAAGAATGGCAATTAAAAATATTAAGATTGGGATATAGTTTTTAAATTGTCCTGTTGTAAGTGTAGTGTAATAAAAAAGTTGGCGTTTGAGACATTTCTATTATTACGCAAATACTAGCTTTGATGATGACGGTCAACTTTTTCTATTACATTGATATTGTAAGAAAAAAAATTTCAAATTTTATATTGAAAAAAAGAAATCAGATTTCAACTGAACTCTCATTTTTAAGTTACAAAAAAATACCTGTTTGCTGTCAAACAGGTTTGTTATTCTCCTCAATATGTGGAAAAAGCTGAGCGAATATTCACCGCGCTGCGTGCAGCATTTTTTTTGCACCACTCTTCATTCTTGTGCTGTGTTTTTGCGCTCGCGAAAGAAATAATACACTTGCTGCTTACACCACAGCTGAGCGAAACAAGAGTCGTGAATCACTCTAGTTAGAATACATAGAAGTATACCACGGTGCGCATTGCTGAGATGAATTGGATAGCAATCGAAGAGCAAACATGCGTGACGGCGGCTGGATATTTTTTTAGTTTACGAAATGCAATGCAAGCAACGCAACCTACTTTCCTACCCAGATGCTCCCCTCATTTGATATATGCTTAAGAGACACACAGGAAAAGCACTGCAGTGAGCTCTGTTATGTGATTATTGTGTGCAAAGTCATTTCGAGTTAAAAAGCTCACACCAGTTTATTGTCCTCTGGAGAAATATTTCAGATTCCACTGCGGTATTTTTTTGCAAGCTTTTCAGATACACACAATTCGCTGATTCTCTGAGGAGAGAAATGTTAAGCCTGACTCCGCCAATGATCTGGTAAGGAATCTTTTTCATTCACGCAAAAGTTAGATTGTGCGTAACCAGATCATACATATATGAGCGAAATTAGCGCATTTACTGATTAAGTTTGGAACCAGTACAACAAATGTGTGCTGGGCATAACGCATTTGATGCTCTAGCGTATTTTGAATGTATTTGGTACCCCCAAATCATTATACTTCAAAAGTTTCAACCGGTGTTGCTATCGTCATGATAATTTGTGTGATAACCCAAGTAACACACGTTGGTATAGAATAGTTGACGTAACCTTTTCCATGACATCAATATCACCAGAAAAGCGCAAAACATGAAGGCTAGTAGAACAAGTACCGATAACTGCATGAAAGCAAGCCAACTTGATATAATTAAGTGGCAAAATACATCTCGAGTACTAATACGGCAATGCGCAAATCTGTTGCTATGACAACTGTTAACCAGCGCATGCGCAAATGTATTGTGTCTGCGCAGTGCAACTAGATCGGCAATATCTTTTATCAGTGACAGTTTTAATTGATTTTAAAATAATGACAAAGAATAATATTAAACCTTTCAAAAAGCGTTGTTTCTTCCGCTTGAATATTGAAATTGTTTTCGCATAGTTTCAACGTTATCTGGATATCTGGATCTGGATATAAAATCTAACAAAACTAGAAAACGTTGTTAGATGTACAATAACAAAAATCTGAAGTGATATTGGTTACACTGCAAGCGTTTTGTTTATCTTTTGATGGCGCGTTTTGACCCGCTTCGAATAAAAATAGAAATCGTTCGTATAATTTAAATAATAATTTGATCAAGTAATTTTAAGTTGGGTGTTGAATGCTACGACTATTGTACTAAGGAAAAGCATTTTACAGGTACGTAAGGTTGTTATTAGATGGTGTAATGTCTTACGAAAAGACCAAGTGATAGTGATTGTCATTCTTGAACTCGTGTTATTCAAAACATCTCCAAAACCATTGAAAACATCTACAAAAAGAGCCTGTTTTCGAAATGCGGTTGTATTACTGATGAAAAACAACTTTAAACACAATATAATAACACAAATTTTCAATTGCGCTTGTAGTACACTTATATGGCTACTTTCGTTGTTACTTATTTTCTAACATGTTTTGTGTGTTACTTGGGAATGTTCTTTAGAGGGCTGCTATCGTTGAAGCAGTGCAATCAACAACAAACAACTGATTTTGGTCATGAATGAATTGATGAAAATATTAACTGATTGTTTCCTTTTCATGAATCCGGTCATTTAAAAACATCATCGAATCAATAACAAACAAAAAACATAGGGTTTGTTCAAAACATTTTGAATTTAACTACGTCTCTGGTTTTATTCATATGCATCCGGTTCCACGTTACTGGCACCAGCGTCAGTAAGTCCTGTTGCAACAAGGCTTGCTGTTGGCTGTTTCGTTTACTGACAGTGATTAGGGATGCACTAGCCTTTGATACACACCGGCTCGCGAAAGTAAGCAGCGGTTTTTCAAGCGCTTGAAAACAAATCGTTAGTCCGAAGCCAAAGTTTACCGAAACATCACGATTTTGTGTGTATGATACATATTCTGATTCCACACACTTTATGTGCGAAATCAGAGCAGTCATTGTGCGTTTTGAAAGGACACATTGGATAATTAAAGCTTGAACTTTTGAGTGTTTAGTTCATTTTCCAAGCTTGCCATGAAAAGTTTACATAGATAAGGTAAAAGAGGGTTTCCCATTGGAGTCCCTTTCGTTTGTTTGTAAAATTTTCAACCGAATGAAAAACAATTGTCTTCCATGCAAAGTCGAGATAACTTCAAGTAGCTGCGTACTTTAGTTTTCCATGTGTTGTAACATCGTTGGGAAAGAATCCAATGCCTTAAAAGATTTATAGCTTCTCTCACTAGGACACTCGAGCAGAGCGCTGACATCAAAAGGAACCATTATCTCGTCAGTCAAATCCTCGGGGAATATGGATTTTAAAATTTCAACAAAATCTCGTACTCTCAACAGATTAACTGGGAAATGTCAAACACATTTATTAAAGTTCTTTGATTTAAAAAAAAAAACACATTTTTACATTATATATTAAAAAAGTGATGAGATCCTAACTCAAGACTGAATATCAATTCACAAAAAATATCTGTTTGCTGTCAAAGAATAAATTGCGTAATATCAAACTCAAATTTTTTAATCTTATTCGTCAAGCCATCTAAAAATATGGATACCGTAAACTGGGGTGACTTTGATCACCGGGGTGACTTTGATCACTTTACCTCTATTTTGAATTTGTGACCAAAAGCGCTCGTAGAGCTTGAGATTCGTCGTAATATTCCCTGATTGTGTTTAGATATGTGTACATTGCCACTTTTCATGCATTTCCTGCTGTTTGAAGAGCGTTTTTCATGCTAAAATATGAATTGAAAATAAACTGGATTTTGAGCGTATTTTATTGCATACAAACATTCGGTTCAAGCAGATACAAAACAACAAGCTGCGATACGTAAAGTTTTTTAGTTTTGTTCCCAGATTAGTTCTCAATATAAAAAAATACTATCACAACGATTTTCATTATTATTTTTGCAATTTTTTTTCCTCAAAGGCAATTTTAAGTCCCAATATTCTCAACAGCGTATGACATGTTTTCTTCTTATTCATAGCCTAAAACGTCACGAGATGTAACTTTGGTCTTATGGATGAGCAATATTCTATATGAACTAGTTTTTGGTGATTTTAGATCCCCTTTACTCTTCGTGGACAATCGTTCATATATATTTTAAAAAATTATATGAATCTTTGACATTCGCCAAAATAAACTTTTCACGTGAAATGTTAATGGCTCCAAATGGCTTCTCATATTTATAAACTCGTTTAAGTTGTTTTAGACTGTTCAAATTGGTTAAAGCAGTAATGTCTCAATCCGAATTAACCAAAACAGTGAAGTGATCAAAGTCACCCCGGAATGATGATTGGTAAAAATTTTTTTGGAGTATATATAAAAACAGCAAAATTGTTGCTTAACTTTTGGGGTAGGTACTGGACATTTTAAAAATATCAAACAGTTTTGTATTCAGTACATTTTTAAAATATTTAAGATATATTAAAAAAAGTGATCAAAGTCACCCCAGTTTACGGTACCAATCTAGAAACAAGGAAGATGTACAACGTTGTTTTCTCATATCATTACAAATTATCATAACATTATAAAAGTCGATTTTTACGACCGCTTTTTTAAAGTCTGCAGCACTCGTATCTAAGGGCGTCCAAGCGTCATTTGTCGAAATCGGAATTGATCAGTTTACTTTACCATTTCAACGTGGAAAGACTTACTAATGAATAACGATTGCAAATCGTTGAACGTTTATTTTATAATGGTCATAATCAACCTGGTGGAACCACAGCTTGAGGTAGTATTACAAAATTTTGCACTAAATTTACTCTGTTGGACATTAAACAATCGACTCGGTGTGTTTTACGGGCTGGTGAAATCATTGGGCCGTATTTCTTTTAATGCGACCTTGGATGAAAAGTTGCCGTTAACGGCGAAAGATAGCGTTCCATGATCTGTGACTTTCTATTGCCTAAGTTAGACACAATTGAGGCCATACAAGAAAACATAACAAGTGTCATCGGTGGAATTCAGGCCAAAATTATGGCAAAAGTTGTGCAAAAGTGGGCCTTTTTTATGGGTTACTTGAAACTCATCAACATTTGCATGGAATAATCTTTTAAAAGAATGGCAAGAACCAATTTATCAGTAGCTGTAAAGTTTTTTTTAGAGGTTTCATGAAACTTATTAATATTTCAATAATATGGATTTGTAATGATAAATTTAATGATTTTGAATATATTGATTGCGTGCTCAGATTCTGAATAGTATAAAAACGAAAATTATGTGGCCGAATCCTAGCGGGATAAAAAGATCTTTCAACCATAAAGTCCCATTCCATTATCTACCATTCTGTCCATGACTTTTGATTACCGCCCCGGCATCAATCTACAACAAAGCAACAACAATAACTCACAAAAACACCCATCGCCAATCGCAATTTCAACGCCCGAGCTCTTTAAATTGAATTGTTTTCGCGATAATATCATCATACGCGAATGTTGGCTGCCAGGCCCGCAGCAAACTGCAACACAGTCTAGCCGAGTAGCTCAGCGGGCTACGTTTAGTAGTGTAGGAACCAACGAAGGAAAAAGCGCCACGTCTGTTCCGCCCGAAGCCAGTCATGAATGCGCACATTCGTGACTATTGTCTTCCATTATAGAGGCGTCAATTCACAGCATACCAGTTTAGCGCCATCAGCGCATTTTTTCACACTGTTCTCATATAAAGCGTATAAAATGCATATATGCTGCCACCGTCATCATCATCTCTCGCCGTAAGTTTGTGCCCCTATAAAGTCCGTAATCCCACGGTAGTGTGCTTAGGTTTACTACAGAACTACAAATACTGATGGTGTGCAACAACGGCAGCGCCAGCAGACGCGCCACTTTCAATGGTCTGTCTCCGGGGGGCGGGAGATGAAACATGGGAGGTGAATCGGTCCTCCTCGTCTGGCGGTTTTTATTCGCACGCACACAACAGATTTGTTGTAACGTAACGTTCATTCTATACTCCTAAATAGAACTTCTATACAGCATGGCTCAGGGTGGCAATACAAAGCCACTATGTTAGTATGTCGATGCATTTAGTTAGTATGCCGTGAACACAACCAACCCAACAGTCGTCGGCTACGCCGTTTCGATGGTGGTGGTGAGGTTGTACGAACGTGTCACTACCGTACCAACCAACCACGACTAGCGCAGCACTGATTTTCCTCCTTTTCACTACTGCTGCCCACTCAACAACTAAATGTTCCTTTTCTCTCGTTTTCGGTTTCATTCCGCAACAGGCGATGGTCACAAACAGTTACGCGTCGGACAGTTGTGCACCCAGATCGGAACGCTAACCATGGCAGTAGCCTTTCGCACCAAGATGACTATCTCGCCCACACAAACCGGACGGGATAACACCATTATGCTGAAAAGCGACCACTTCCTCAAGGATATCAGCCCAAAGCACATCCGCTACAATTACAACAAGAAAAAGTAAGTATCTGCACTTCGTCTGATGGCGTGGCACGATATTTTTTGCCGGGTGGTGCTGCAATGCTTCGGAGTTTTGAGTGGCGGAAATTGTGGATTATTCGAAGGATTACAGTGTGGAATTTGTTCATTAGAAATCAAAAATTCAAGTGTTCTTGTTACTGGTGCGTGCTTCGCGGAATTGAAGATTAAAAATTAGAAGCTGCTGTGGTTGTGTTTCGATAAGTGTCCAAGAAGTGATTTTGCAACTCCGTGCGCACCATCCCAAAAAACAAAAGCGCTTCTAAGCCTCAAAGTGCCAGCTCACTGTGATAACATAATGCCCTCCGTGCGGGTTTTTTTTTTTGCGATAACAGTTACCCCCATCGGCCTTCTTCGGGTCGTTGCTGATTAGTTAGTACACTGCCTGACAAAAACATCAACAACCAACAGTGTCAACATTTCTACTACGAACTGCCAGACGCGTGGAAGTCCCCAGCCGAAAAGCTAAAATTAAAAATTTCACACTCGACTAGAGACGAAAGCAAATCCGACACAGAAATTCCCATCATCAATACTCGCATTACCTCGCATACCAAGTCACTTGTGTAATAAGGTGTCCCCCCTGAGAAACCGCACAAAAGTGAGACAAACCGTAATGGAACTTTTACGACATTTTTGGAAAACAAGACAACCCGCGAGTTCCGTGTGTCTGTTACAGCCAGCGCATGCTACATCATCGTTTTGCGTAAATCACCTGCCGTTGTGTGCGTAAATTTGGGGACGGGACCCACTCTGCCCCCGGCCCCAGCGGGGAGCCTGTTCTCGCAATTTTGTGATTGTTCACGACAGACAATCGCGAAAACCGGTGGATAAGCTTACCTCTCCCTTCAGTTTGTAGCATGCTTTAAAATTTTGTGGCGCTTTTGCCAAGAAAAAAAAACACATTCCGATGACGGTGATTCGCGCGCCGCGGTCAGTCGTGTGTGGAAAGGGGACACGATTGTTTGTTCTTCGTCTTCAGATTCAATTAGCGGCAATATGCAAACCCTATGGTTGGCGCTATACTTGCTTTCAAGTTCAGCAAAAAAATGCGAGGAAAGATTGCCTTTCGAGAATGTCAAATTGGATGCCGCTTTGTTTCTTCTACGTGCAATGACGAGTTCCGAATTTTCTGTACAAACATCCACTGATGACGTACTGTGTTAATAGTGTTTTTTTTTCTCGGACAATTGTATTGATGTTAGTCGCTAATTAACACTAATACCTATTACGAGGTAAATTTGATTTCTGGTTTCTCTAGTGGTGACTAATGAGGAAACATAGTCAAGTGTTGCTGTAGTTCGAATTAGCGTTGATGTCAGACTAATCTGGTTAATACTCAATCACTCGAATCTTCATTTATTAACAGGAAGCTTGTTATTCTATTAGAAAGTGATTAGGAAACCAGAATCAATTTCTGCTTCTTGACAAAATGGGTATTAGTGATTTTGCTGGCTGTTAGCAGAAACACGTTTTTGTAAATTTTGTTATGACTAAATTTTTATTTGGGTGGCTGTTTTTAGGGAAGTATCCTTAATTAGTTGTATTTCTTGTCTTCTCTGGCCTTTAAAAAATAAAATTCAGAATTAATTTATTTTTGGCCTTTTCTAATAGCATTTAGAAGCGGTTCTTTTTTATAAAATTAATCTCTATTCGGGATAATTTTGAAGTCGTTTCATTACATAATTCTAAGCTTAATTTAGGATCACTTTCGTCTTTGTGGTCCTCTAGCCGTTTTTTTTTTTCATGATTCTCTACTTCATTTGGAATCATTTTTTAACGTTTTCTGGCCTTTAGAATTGGTTTTTTTGCGATGATCCCAACTTGGGATTATTTTTTAATTTTCTTTTAACCTTTAGGAACATTTTCTCACAATTCTGAGCTCATTTTAGGATTTTTTTTCTCCTATCTGTCTTTTAGAAGTTTTTTTTTTGTGGTTCTGTGTTTAATTTAAGATCTTGTTTTGTTATGTTTTTTTCAAAATTGTGACAATTTTCTATTATTTTTTGTTTTTATTTGGAATCATTTAATTTTGGACTTAAGAAACGTTTCTTTTATGCAACAGTAAGCTTTATTTAGGATTATTTTTTAGCCGTTTTATTCAATAATTCTGAGCTTAATTTGAGATCATTTTCGTCTCTCTAGTCCTTTAGCAGGTATTTTTTGCGATTCTCTGCTTAATTTGGAATCATTTTTTAGCCTTTGTTGGCCATTAGAATCGTTTTCTTTTCCACAATTCTGAGCTTAGTCTGGGATTCTTTTATGTTCTGGTCTTTAGAAGTGTTTCTTCGCAATTCTAAACTCAATTCAGGATCATTTTCTCATGTGACCATATGTGCCTTCAAAAGTGTTTTATCTGCAATTAAGAGCTCAATCTGGAATCGTTTTTTTTTCTCTTTTCTGGTCTATGGAAGTGTTTTTTTTTTTTTCATCATTCTAAGCTCAATATAGTGTGTTGTGTACTTTTAAAAGCGTTTTCTGGCCTTTAGAAGTTTTTTTTGCGATTCTGCGTTTATTTGTGATCTTGTTTTAGGCTTTTTCTGTTTTTTTTTTAATTTTTAGATATATGAACAATTTTTTTTCAACTTTACTGGCCTATAGACGATTTTTTTCTGAGCGTAATTTGGAATCATTTCATTTTGGCCTTCAGAAGCGTTTCTTTTTTGTTACTCTTAGCTTAATTCAAGATCTTTCAATAGTCATTTTTTGTTACAATTCTCAGCTCAATTTAAATTCATTGTCGTCTTTCTGTAAGTAGTAGGTTTTTTTTTGCGATTCTCTAATTGATCTGAAATTATTCTAAGCCTTTTCTAGACTTCAGAAGCGTTTTTTGGTAATTCTGAGCTCAATTTTGGATCATTTTATTTTTGATCTCCCAGTGTTGTTTCCTGAGCTCTTCTTCTTGGTTTATTAAAAAAAAAAGCAGGGACTGTTGACAGTTTCCTGTGATTTTTCAGTTTTTTTTAAGTATTTATTTCATAATATACTCCAACTCCATTTGCATTAATTTCATTACAATTTAGCCAGAATTTTGTGTTGTCATTAGGAATTATTTTTATCACTTTTTAAGAAAGTTTCGAAACCATTACGTAATACTGGTTTATTTACCCAGAATTCGAAAACTGAATCGTAACTGTTTTGTTACTATTTCTTGACAGTTTTGACACATTTTCTAACTGTTTATCGATAGCTTTACTATGCTTTATCCCGTAATTTTCCCAACATTTTGTCGATGTGACGTTTTGTTATTGTTCTTCATTCATTCAATCTTTACTATTTGAGCATTCATCTTTTCACAACCGCTTTTTCCTGTCTGAATTTTGCTACATGAAAAAAAATGTTGAACGCAAAAAAATGAACGAAGTAAAACCTCCATTTGTCATCAAAAGCGAATTATAATAGATAAAAAGCATGTTCCCTTAACGTTTTTTTTTTTTTGTTCACATAACATTTATTTGACACGGCACAATACAAATTAATGTTCCATTACTTGCTTCTATTTTACTACTGTTATCAAATAGCAGAATTGAACAATTGACAGTTGTAGAACAGTTTTGCATCATCCGTCTGGCTAGTTTTGAAAAATACATTCTTGTAACCGCTTCATTCTGTCATTTGAAACTTTGGAGATACATTTAAAGACAATTCACAAAGTTTGTAATAATTCTATGATTATTTTACCTAATTGGCTCAGTGGCGTCGGGTCCACCTGTGCAACATGCGCACTGCACAGGTTCCGTGAGGCGCCCTAATTCCGTGCGGCTCCGTACCCCATGCGCTTCGTATAAATGTGAAAAAAATATGTATAAGTTTCTAAAAAAGTGTTTTGAGGTACACAAAAAATCATGTTCAAACTTTTTGAGAAATCTTCTATTATTTGATATTTTTTCACATGTTGATACTAAATGCACGGAATAAGGAGCCGCACGGAATAAGGGCGCCTCATGGTACCCTATTCCCTAATATCCACTTTGCTTTGATTTTCTCCTTTCTTTTAAGGAAAAAGTACTCAAATAAATGTTTGGTGCACATGTGACGAAATCAATTCAATTGAACATTGAACAAATTGACAAATCATACATCTTAAACTAAGCTAATAATCAAAATTTTAAATAACCTATCTGTTTTCGTGTTTCGTGTGCTTTTGTTTAGTTTCGCTTTTGACACTTTTACTCCGTAGAAATCACCACACCACACCAAAGAAAATCCAGCACATATATTATTATCTCTTTCCTATTCATAGACTTTACTCTTGAGAAAAAAAAATTAACCTTACCGAATTATCGCACATTGTTATTGCAAAACACTTTGAGAATGTTATCACATACGGGCCAATGCTCCCGTGTTTTTGTCTTCTTTTTTTCTAAACATTGTCATAACTCACGATGTCATAACTCACACCGTCTGTTTATCAGGAGCGATTGTCTGAATTGTTTTTTATTGTTCTTCAGTATTTTTGTTTTGTTCGCTAGGTGTTTTTATTTTTAAACCCATACCAAACAAACAAGTCAACATTTTATCTGTCGACGGCAAACGCAGCTTTGATCACCCTTAATACCAAGCGAATGATCGCGCGCGCGCACCCGGACAAACACACACGCACACAGTGACACAAAGAAACTACGTAGAAGTCGGACGTCAGTTGGATGAATTACAAAGCGTATGAAGTAATAATAATGAAGAAAAAAAACATGTAATCGCTCGGAAGGAATTTAAGTACACTCGAGGCGACCCGTGAACTTGCTCTTTTATGGAATACTGTTAGTGTTGTTTGAAAATCACCCGATATGTTTTTGATTTCCGTTCTCTGCAGTAAAACTTATTCTGCAATATGATTAAGAACTCATAAACTATATGAGTCACTTGAAGCAAATAGAGAGTAATCACAAATAGCGACAAAGCCACTATCAAACACATCCATCTTCGTAAAAGGAGCGGAACTTATGTCATCATTAGAGCTAATGTTCGCCCAGTAAATAATCAAAACAAGTGACGGCTGTCGACAGACGGGGGCTCAGTGAAGTTACTCATTGTTTACGCAGCAGTGCGTAGCACTGCATCTTGCTTAGAATGTTGCAACTGCCTAAAATATAGTACATTCTGTATCCAAACAACCTCTGTTTACATCATTCGCTTTTGATAGCACAAAGACGGGCATGGAAAATTCCACAGCATCGCAATTCCACACTGCTGCTGCCTGTTTCCCTTTTCTTCCATTCCAGTTGCAGATGGCACCAGTCGAACTTAGAGCAAGCGCACCGGTGAGTTGCCATTTGAGTTGCTATTTTCACAACGCTGGCCGTTGCCATTTTGGATAGCAACCGATTTTCGCACCGGTCGTTGCTAATGGGGATTACCTACTCCACTATTTCTTTTTCACACCGGCAGTTGCCAATATCTGAAGATCGTCACTAGCCAGCGTTGGCAAAATGTTTGTTTGTGATGTATTTCGCATATTTTTTGCGGATCTAGTAATAACCAACTTATCCGTCAGTCAATCGTTTCCGGAATGATCAACGTTCTCTCTACTTCATAAAATGTTCCCTCCATTTAACATAACTTTGTTTCCGTTCTCCCAAGTTATCGATGACATAATTCTTTTGCACGTTCTTTCTACTTCATAGAATGTTCCCTCCATTTCACATAACTTTGTTTTAACTTTGTTTCCGTTCTCCCAAGTTATCGATAACATAATTCTTTTGCAGATTCTTTTACTTGTGCGTACATAAATTTTTTCATCCTTATATGTTTATTTAAAGTAATTCCGTAAACTGGGTACGTCCCGCAACGTTGGCTTTAATGACTATTCTACTGAAAGCTGGCGAACTGTCATTAGTTATATTCTGTATTTCATGTAGCAATGGGCGATATTGTATCGGTATCGGAAATATCGATTTTTTCGAGACGATACTTCGATTTTTTGGATCTATACACAGGCGTCCGATACTCGACCGTATAGATACTGAAAACCGCGATATTTGTATTGATATTGTTTTATGCCTACGGACCATACGAGCTGGAACCACTGAAAAGCTACCACTGTCAGTATAAATATCGCACAAGTCTATTTGCACTAGCAAAACTTAGATGGAGAAATAGATAGAGAGAATGTTGTGAGCCAAACGAACTGTCAAAATTTAAGCCAAACGCAGCATAGGGCCAAATTCGAAATTTGTTTTACTTAAGCCACACATTTAAAGCCAAAAAGGAGTGCTCAATAATAACGTGTTCACAAATACTTTCACAAATAGGCATAGCTCTACGTTGCCGTATTAAGCCACAAAACTTATATTGTTTCTCTGACAATTGATTAAAATATTGTTTGTTTACATGTATACTCAGCTTCATTTGTTTTTATTTGAATTAATTCTACTTTCTGCGTTAAAATGCATCCACAAACCCCTCAAACGAAATTCAACGTTATCAGAAATGATGTTTGGCTTCGATTTAGTTGGGCTAGCGGAAGGCCAACTAAAACGTAGCCCAACTAAACATAGCCCAACGAGCGAAATTTGACTGTATTTTAAAAACAAATATAAGTTTTCTGGTTACACTGTTCAGATCGAATATTGGCAAGCGGAAACTAACTCATGCTTTCCGTCGACACAAGTTAGAGTACAAGTGAAAAATAAAATTGCAATATTTTTTTTTTTTCTTCACATAACATTTATTTGACACGGCACAAATACAATTTAATGTTTAACGGCGCCAATTATATCTGATGACTTAAAAACTAAAGCAAATTTTTTATCCTCGCTGCCGACTACGAGCTGAAATTAAGTCTAACTTAAAACTAGCATGGGATTTCCAATCAGTGTTTTGTTGTTCAATGGTCGTCTGATAATCGTCGAATGGCATGTATGGATTCGTTCTGCTGAGCCACGATGTCGTGAGTTGGGACAGAGGCTCGTAGTCCTTGGGTCCTGGTTCTGTTGTGCGGGGTCTGGTTGCTGGTTTTGTGCTTAAGGTTCAAACGTGTTCTTGTCGTTTTGTTGGGTGTAGACGGAGGGGAACGGGACTAGACTGGGGCGTGGATGGATTTCAGGAAAACGTATATAAGGGACATGTAGGATAGGTCACGGCTCGCCAAGACATCACGAACAGGAACAGCCGGCTGTCTACCCTCGGCCTGCAGGGAAGCTATTAATTTAGACCTGGCGTCACGGTGTACAGGGCATGACCAAACCACATGCTCTATGTCGTGATAACCTTCACCACAGGCACAGATACCACTTTCCCCGAGCCCAACACGACGGAGGAGCGCGTCAAATCTATAGTGATTGGACATAAGCCGGGACATCACGCAAATGAAATCCCGACCTACATCCAACCCCTTGAACCACGGGTTCGTCGATACTTTGGGGATTATGGAATGTAACCACCTTCCCAATTCCCCTCTGGTCCAAGCATTTTGCCAACTGATGATCGTATTCTGACGTACAAGTGCGAAAAATTCATTAAAGGCAATTGGTCTTTCATAAATATCACCGTTTGTTGCGCCCACCTTAGCCAAAGAGTCCGCTTTCTCATTACCCGGTATCGAGCAGTGAGAAGGGACCCACGCTAAGGTAATCTGAGTAGATTTTTCGGATAAAGCACTCAGATGTTCCCGTATTTTCCCCAGGAAATACGGAGAGTGCTTAACATCTTTCATCGATCGGAGAGCCTCAATGGAACTGAGACTGTCCGTAAAGATGAAATAATGGTCCGTGGGCATTTTTTCGATAATCCCTAGGGTGTACTGAATTGCAGCTAATTCTGCGACGTAAACAGAAGCAGGATTATCGAGCTTATGGGAGACGGTTAAATTGTTATTGAAGATACCGAAGCCAGTGGACCCATCAAGAAGTGATCCGTCAGTGTAGTACATATTGTCGCAGTTGATGTTTCGATATTTATTGGAAAAAAATTTAGGGATCTGCTGCACGCGTAAATGATCCGGGATTCCACGAGTTTCTTCTATCATGGATGTATCGAAAAACACAGTAGAATCAGAAGTATTTGATAAGTCGACACGATTTGGAATATTCGAAGAAGGGTTAATATTTTGGGACATGTGATTGAAATACAATGTCATAAAACGGGTTTGAGAATTAAGTTCGATTAACCTTTCAAAATTTTCAATCACGGGACGGTTCAAGACCTCACATTTGATTAGAATACGAGAAGACAGGCTCCAGAAGCGGTTTTTCAATGGTAGTACTCCAGCTAAAACCTCCAAACTCATCGTATGGGTCGACTGCATGCAACCTAAGGCGATACGCAAACAACGATATTGTATTCGCTCCAGTTTGATCAAATGTGTGTTTGCTGCGGAGCGGAAGCAGAAACACCCGTATTCAATAACAGACAATATCGTTGTTTGGTAAAGCCTTATAAGGTCTCCTGGATGGGCTCCCCACCATTGTCCGGTTATTGTACGAAGAAAATTCACTCTTTGTTGACATTTTTTCATCAGATACCTCACGTGACAACCCCAGGTGCCTTTAGAGTCGAACCAGACACCAAGATATTTGTGTACCAAAACCTGAGAAATCGTTTTACCCATTAATTGTGTTTGAAGCTGAGCAGGTTCATGCTTCCTAGAAAAAACTACTATCTCAGTCTTCTCCGGAGAGAATTCGATACCTAGCTGTAAAGCCCAAGCAGACAAATTGTCCAAGGTATCTTGCAATGGTCCTTGCAAATCGGCAGCTTTGGCTCCTGTAACAGAGATTACACTGTCGTCTGCAAGTTGTCTTATCGTGCATGAATTTGCCAGACATTCGTCGATGTCATTTACATAAAAGTTGTAAAGAAGGGGGCTTAAACATGAGCCCTGGGGAAGACCCATGTAGCTAATGCGAAAAGTTGCCAAATCGCCATGCGTAAAATGCATGTGCTTTTCGGACAGCAAGTTGTGCAAAAAATTGTTCAAAATTGGAGAAAATCCTTGTCGGTGAAGTTTACCCGAAAGAATGTCAATAGAAACGGAATCAAAAGCCCCCTTAATGTCCAAGAACGCAGACGCCATTTGTTCTTTACGAGCATACGCCAGCTGAATATCTGTTGAAAGCAACGCAAGACAATCATTCGTCCCTTTGGCACGGCGGAAGCCAAATTGAGTTTCTGATAGTAGACCATTTGATTCGACCCAGTGGTCTAAACGACGGAGTATCATTTTTTCCATCAATTTCCGGATACAGGATAGCATTGCAATCGGCCTATAAGAGTTGTGATTAGAAGCTGGTTTCCCTGGTTTTTGGATGGCGATCACCTTCACTTGCCTCCAATCCTGCGGTACAATGTTTTGCTCCAGGAACTTATTGAACAAGTTCAACAAGCGCCTCTTGGCATTGCCGGGTAGATTCTTCAACAAGTTGAATTTGATTCTATCTAATCCAGGCGCGTTATTGTTACAGGACAGGAGGGCAACTGAAAGTTCTGCCATCGTAAAAGGTGATTCTATCGCGTCGTGGCCCGGAGACGCATCGCGAACAATATTTTGCTCAGGAACAGAGTCCGGACATACTTTCCTGGCAAAATCAAATATCCACCTACTTGAAGACTCCTCGCTTTCGTTGACCGTTACGCGATTCCGCATTCTTCGGGCTGTGTTCCAAAGAGTGCTCATCGATGTCTCCCTCGACGTCTCGTTCACGAACCGACGCCAATATCCACGTTTCTTTGCTTTAGCCAAGCTTTTAAGCTTGGTATCAAGCTCCGAATACCGTAAATAGTCGCCAGGTATACCTCCCGTCTGGTAGGCCTTAAACGCGTCGGATCTTTGCGTGTAGACATCGGAGCACTCTTGGTCCCACCACGGAGTGGGAGGCCGTTCTTTGATCGTTACGCCGGGATATTTCTTCGTTTGGGCTTGCAACGCGGCGTCGAGAATCAAGCCCGCGAGGAGGTTGTATTCTTCAAGTGGTGAATGATGTTGAATCGACTCGACCGCTTTTGAAATCATTTCCTCGTATAACTTCCAATCGACATTTCGTGTGAGGTCATACGGAATGTCAATTGGTCGCATGCGAGTTGACCCGTTAGTAATTGAAATAAGAATAGGCAGATGGTCGCTACCGTGAGGATCGAGGATTACCTTCCATGTGCAATCCAACCGTAGCGACGTCGAACATAAGGATAGATCCAAAGCGCTTGGGCGCGCTGGAGGTTTCGGGATACGTGTCATTTCACCGTTGTTTAAAATAGTCATGTCGAAGTCATCGCAAAGGTTATAGATTAAAGAGGAGCGGTTATCATTGTATGGGGAACCCCAAGCCACGCCATGAGAGTTGAAGTCTCCCAAAATCAAACGTGGCGAGGGAAGAAGTTCTATTAAATCAAAGAGCAGCCGTTGCCCAACCTGTGCTCTGGGGGGAATATATATTGAGGCAATACAAAGCTCTTTACCTTGTATTGTCATTTGACATGCGACAACTTCGATGCCTGGAATCGAGGGGAGGTTAATACGATAGAAAGAATAGCACTTTTTAATCCCTAAAAGTACTCCTCCATATGGGGTGTCTCGATCAAGGCGAATAATATTAAAATCATGGAAGTTGAGATCAATATTTGAAGTAAGCCAAGTTTCACAAAGGGAAAATGCATCGCATTTGTTTTTATTTATCAAAACTTTAAACGAATCAATTTTTGGTAAAATACTTCTACAATTCCACTGTAAGACAGAGATAGAATCCTTCATATACGCAGTTGAATTAGGCATCGAAGGATACAATCGCTGCAAGGAGAGGCCATTGGGCAGTCAACTGCTTCAAAAATGATCTAACTGTTGGGAGGAATGCTGTAAGAAAAATTTTAATTGGATCGGGTACATTGAAAGTTTCAAAAATCCAGTCCACAATGTCAGAAAATTTCACTAATCCAGAGTTTGTTTCATCAACTGGGAGTGTAAAAGGAGCAACTGGGGTTTTAGATGTTCCTGGCAGTGCTGGGAACTCCTTCTGGGACTTTAAATTTGCCAGCCCAGGAGGAGTTTGCTTCGGTTTTTGCGCAGCACTGTTTGGTTTGTTTGTAACCTTCATTTCACTTTGAGAAATCTTAGGACCTTTTCTGGGAAGTTTAGGAGAGGAAACACTTTTCCTCTTTCTAGACTCCCCAGGATTGGCGTAAGATGCTCCCGCTGGTGAATCGTCAGAATCGGTTTCCTCAGAGGGCAACAGATCGAAGGGGTTCGAAGTAACGGGAGAAGTGGTAACGGTCTTCTTCAGCATGTCAGCGTAGGAACGCTTTGAACGCTCTTTGAGAGACCGTTTTATTTTATCCCTGCGCTGCATGTACACCGCACATGTCGAGAGCTCATGCAGATTTTCTCCGCAGTGAATACACTTTTCAGCGTTAACACTGCAAGAATCTTCCGCATGAGACTCCCCACACTTGCCACAACGTGCCTTATTGCAGCAGTAGGCGGCTGTATGGCCTAACTGCTTGCAATTCAGGCAGTTCATGACGCGGGGCACGTAGAGCCTCACAGGGAGACGAACCCGGTGGATCGAGACGTGGCTTGGTAGTGCAGACCCGGCGAACGTAACTCGAAACGAGTCTGACGGAGTGTATACTGTTTTGCCACCGATGATCGATGCTGACCGCAATTGCTTGCAGTCGAGCACCTTTACTTCGGGACACGTTTTGTTCTTAAAGCACCCTTTGGCACTTTGCAGTATACACTCGACGGACAGACTCGAATCGGTTATGACACCGTCGATCTCCACGTCTCGTGCGGGTATGTAAACGCGATACTCGCGTGTGAAGAGCTCAGAGCAAGCTATATCGTTGGCCTCTTTCAGGTTACCGACCACGACACGGAGCTTGTTAGGCCGGACCTTGGAAATTTCGGTCACGCCCTTGTACTCCTTCGTCAGGTCTTTAGAAATCTGCAAGAGGTTCAACTTTTTCGATTTCGGTCCTGCCTTTGGCCGAAAATAAACAGTATAGCTGCCCTGGGCTCTGTCTGGGTAAAGCCTGGGGCGAGGGGGGACTGAAGAATGAACAGGGGAGGGGGTAACAGAAGGGTCAGGGTCAGAGGGGTTCGGGGATGGTGGCGCGGGAGGCGAGGGATCTACATCCATCTTAAGTCTAGCGCACTAGCGCTGACAAGAACACGTACCTTTTTATTTCTCCCTTCCAGTAAGGTTGGTTGTCCGATCGTTCGAAGTAGCAGCCGTTACAACCAGCAGCACCAATACAGCAGCACCAAACAGCCACCAGCAGCGAGCCAGGTGTGAGATCACTCCACACAGCGATACGACTCGCTGACACTGATGGCTTCTTCTTTTTCCTCGTTTGTGTCTCGTCCACTGCTGTAGCACAATCCAGCCAGCAGCCAAATCGGCTCACGCACCAGCTGGCAGTCACGATGCGAAACAGTTGCACAAAGGAACGACCTTGAACCCGGATTTATTTCACTCGACCAGGCAAACAATGCCAACACTTGTTCACACGTCTTTTGTTTTATACTCTATCGGACCGATCACCAAACACGTCCAGTACTGATGCGTGTTCGGCACAGAATGAATTGCAATATTTATTAGTTAGAAAAATTCAGCGGTAGACTTCACTATCTTATTTTCGCTGACATATCTAACTTTTTTATGTCATCAACTTCCTTATCAATTAATATGGAAGTGTGTCAATAATTTATACAAATAAGACGGGAGCTTCACAGTCCATTGGGCCAGTGAATACAAATCTTGAAGATATAAGTTGTTTAATTCATTTGTTTGCCAAAGCTCAGAATTTCTGCATTACCTGTATGTATTTGTTTGTGAAGTCATTTGATTCATGCTGCTCTAGAGAATGCGGATAGATACCAGAAAAACAACAAAAAGTCGGCACATCAAATTTCCATTGCTGGAAACCACCAAAATTTTGCTGATTTTTGGTGTGCTGTGCTTCCAGCAATCTGTTCAGCAAAATGAAATTTGCTAATTATTCAGTAATGCTCAATTGCATAAAAGTGACAGGTCGTTTGCTGCATGTTCAGTAAAACGAAATACAACTTGCTGGTTGTCAGCTATGACAATTTGCTGTTCATTCAACAAAGCATAAATCAATTTGCTGGTTAACCAGTTAGTTCAAGGGAACCATGTTTCCGTCAGGCACCAGATTCCATCCGCCCATCGGATCATAGGCAAGTTACTGTTGAACTAGAGATGTTTGATTATCATTTCAACTTTTTAGTTCATCTAGCCCAGCAAGGACTTAGCTATGGTCCCATATTCGCTATCAGGAGCTTAGCGATGATCCCGTACCAGCTGCACAGCGATTTGGCGCGTTTTACTAATGACAGCTTGACGTAAATTTTTTGACATATCAATTCTTTTGCTGGATTCCAGCAAACATTCATTTACTGTTTTCTGTTTAGCAAATAGTTTTGCTGTATTTTCGCGAATCACTGAATCGATTACTGGTTTTCAGTAAATGTATTATTGTTTCAGTTGAAAACTGAAATAATGACTCGCGTCTTTCGATTTTTTAACCTTATACACAATAGTGCATTGTGTATGTCGCATCTAGTGCGTTGTATAGCGCATCTGACGCGCAATACAGTACACTAGATGCGACACTATGTGCATTGTGCATAAGGTAAAAAAATCGAAAGTCGCGAGTCGGTATTTCGGTTTTCAACTGGAACAACAATATCAAAAATTCAAAAAGTGATTTTTTTTTTTATTCTCGCTTATTTACCGTCGGTCTAGTTCCGCCATTGTTGTGGCCAATCACCGACGCCCAGGGAGACGACTCCACACCCAGGACCCTAACTCACGACCCGTTTATTAACGGACCGGCGCCAACGGCTTTACTTCCTCATGCGATGGAAGGCGTGATCCCAGAGATTTTTCGCCTCAGAAAATCTCCCGGTGTCGGCTAGGATTGAATCTAGACCAGTTGGGTTGGTTGTGAGTGGATCACGCCACCTCACAACCATCGACACCTATGTCGGCGGTGGGATTCGAACCCAGGCGTTGAGCGTGGTTGGCGGCGACGTTACCAACCACACAAGGCCCCCGCTACTAAAAATTCAAAAAGTGATCTCAGCTATTGTATCGATACTTCTGGTATCGATACTTTTTGACCGATATTTTGAGTATCTCGATACTTGTGGTTCTTCGGGTATCGATTCTGAAGTATCGATACTCTCCGTCGTATCGCCCAATGCTAATTTCATGCTGTCTCGGTTCCCACAGTTTGCTATTATTAATTGAAAATTTTCCACCAAAAAGAACCTAAATATAGAGCGCGTAAATTGTTTTCGATTATTTGATTGATTCTAGTGATGAAGAAAGTGATTTCGCAAAACAATTTTCCTTATACGCGATTAAGAAAATGGTTTTTGAAAAGATTCGGGGCGACTCTCAGCCTAGTAAATACCCAAAAAAACCGCCATACGGAGGAAGGTGCCATCCAGCGTTTTAACAACGGTAAATACCGATGACCATTTCCAACGCCGCTTTCGAACGCATCTTAGGTTGTTTTTGAAGATTGAAACAGCGGTAAAGGAGAAAAATGGTTTTTATACAACGACCGAACGAAACGGGAAAATAGTTGGTAATACTCCCGAGCAGATTTGCCCTTCCAGGTTTATTGAATAATATTGGCCAATCTTGTGAGGATTTGAGCTTTCCGCATCGTTTAGGTTGCAGACCAAAATGCCAACCAAAATGGTCATCTCAATAAAAAACCTATACAAAATGTTTACCTGCCCGAAAGAACACCCTGTGCAAAATTTCAGCTCAATCGGAAATAAAATTGAGTAGTGGTTCACGCCGACACTTGCGTCCTACGACGTGTTTAACAAGCGAGACAAAACACTTCGTCTTCCGAGGCCGACCAATTGAGTCCGCATTCAAAACACTCATCATATTCGTAATATTATTACGAACATTCACTATCGAGCACAAAAAAAACAACAGTTTGACATTTCATCAAATAGCAACGATTCGGCTCGTTGCTATCGCGTTGCCAAATTTAATAACTCGCTACTACCCGAGGTGGGGATTGCTATTTCCCAAACCAACATAGCAACGCCCGGTGCGGTTGCCGCGTTATGGTGGGAGTTGCCAAACTAGCTTTAGAAACTTCAATTTAGCCACTGGTGGGCTTGCTCTTAGGCGAATAGACTGTTTTCTCAAATTCGTATCAATTTCGTCCACCAACCTGAGAGCCACTGCTAATCAGCGTTGTAGGAATTTTCCACCCGATTTTTTTTATCAACTGCCCAACTTGTTGACAATGGGGGATCGCAAAAAGTGTGACTTCAGCAAGAAGAAGCATTTTGCTATCTGCGATAGGCATTTATCTGTGCCCGGCGGAATGTTTTTTATTACTTGGGGAGATGATAATATTTTTTCTTCTTTGGAATATTCCACAAGTGTGTAATCTTTTTGCCCTAAGGCAAAATGAAGCAGTTTAAGTGCACTAATATAGGGGGAGTGACGACAACCAGACAAACTTCAGCTTCGCGAAAAGTTCTACCTACCCTCGTGAAGTTAACTAATATTCACTCCTTGTGGACTCATCAATAAGCAACTTTTTCGTAATTAAATTTGTTTGAACTGGTGACCACGAAAATTTGCCCCCATTTTCTCTCGCTGTCTAGCCAACCGACGAAACCAATATTATTAGAAAGCATACATCTGCTTTTGTTTCTAGTTGGCGTGGGAGACGGACTTCGGTATCGCACTCTCCCTTCGAATTACACTGGTTTTTGTCGTTATTATTGCTACTGCCTCGGGACATCTGGCTGTTGCATATACACTGATACTGGTTCGAGTAGTTTCGCGAGCTTAAAGACAACGCCTCCACAGTAGCGCCCCCTCAAAATCAGCACCTTCTATTTTCTCTTCCCTTCAGAAGCCAGAAGATTAATTGCTTCACCACCTACGCATCCTGTGGCTGTGTAGGAATGATCCTTGGAATGGCCGTCGCGCTTTCTTTGTCCAATATGGATCAACATTCGACGACGATGGTGGCGACAAACGGCACAGCGAGCTTTATCATCACGCTACTGTTATGGAACGGAAGAAAGAAAGAATTCACTTATGAGCAACACTTCATCCCGTGCCCACAATTTTATTGCATCGCATTCAGCGCTGAACGCTTTCAAAACGCTTGATCACTGTTAGTTTCGATTTTTTTTGCTCCATTTGCGTAGGATGAGAGTTGCATTTTCTCGCCGCCCATATCGTGCACCAGTGCCTGGCAGTGGGAGGAATGCAGAGTGAATGGAGAAGCGCTTCGCACTCATGAAAGTATCTTCATTTATTGCTGTCTGCTACCAGACGGGGTAAATTGCAAAGCCGAGCACGCATCGAATTTATTATATTTTGCTAGCAGCGTTCGCTAGAAGTATATCTGCTTGTTCTTCACACAATTTTTGATTCCGTAATCTGATTCGGCAGAGATGGAAAAGTTTCCTCCTTTCACGAAACTTTCGTCATGCTTAGCGCTGGTTATCAGCATCGAGTCTGATTGAAACTTTAATTATCCGAACCACTGCGTAATAAACCTTCTGTGTCGCCAGGGTAATTGTCACTCGGAGTTGGTGAAAACTTGCTTCATACTTAATCACCGTGCAACACTGTGTACTTTCGCAACGCAACGCACTTCCCGTCGTTGGTCAGGCAGCATGTATGTTACACAACCCGTTCCACCTTGCAGATAGATTTTTTTTCTTCGGACTTACTCAACAACCGACCCGACAACTGGCGACGGACGTCGGCGTCGCGTGGGTAACCGCATTATTCTAATAATCGCCCAAAGTCCCTGTCGCCACGCCAGTAGAAGTGGTACCACAGGAAATTGGAGTACAGGTTTCAAAACAAATTGTTACACAATCAACCTATCACAGAATCTCATACGGCTGATTAACAATAACTTTATCACCTTCATCGTCATTGTGCGATAAAAGTTTATTGGCAGAGGATTAATCTCTTCGTAAGGCTATTTAGAAAATTATACATTAAGCTCGAACAATAAAGTAAAGGTCAACATAACTGAATCGAACCAGCCAGTCTGGCTTACAGTAGCTTGTTTTTGTTTGCCTTCCCAATTTTTTGCGATGTTGTTGCTCCGTTCGCCTTGTGCCAACAAACCACAGGGAGAGGGCTTCGCCGTGTGAAGAATGTGGGATACTGCCGGAGGCAAATTGCATATGAGTTGTTGCGGTCGTACGAGCCTGCCAGTCAGCCAGCAACGTGAATGTCATGCTGAGTGACGCACTTTGGAATGATATATTTCGGTGGCAACTGGCAGCTAAAGTGTCCTAACATATTAGGAAAGTTTGCGTGGCTAACAGTCGTTAGGCTCGGGGAAGTTGCATCATGATTCAATTAGAGTGGGTGTAATCGCTACTGGCACATAGAAAAGCCGAAATGATTAAAAGCTTATCGGGATTCTCAAGGGCGTTATTATTCATTGTAATTTGAACATAAATTTGATGTTTTTCTATCTCCCAATCAAGTGGAAATACATTTCGTTGCTTGTTCCATTCTGAAAAATAACAATGTTGTTTGTGGCGGGTTCTCTATCCGCGACTATAAAAACATCCGTTTGTTGTTTGCTAATACACTTTGGTAAACTGACAAACGCTAACCATATATTCCTAAGAAATATATGAAAAAGAAAGAACGGATTTGGAAGAACAACAAATGTTTATCCATCTTCTCCTCAGATGCGTTTAAATTATTGAAATATCATGCTTTTTTTACGATGAATGCATGCCTCCCACATGAAGCTTTTTGTTAAGACGTTGATTTTTTACATACTGACTGTGAGAAAAAAATTAAACAATAACTCATGTGGACATGAAGATGATTGTGTTTGTTCAACCTTTGAGTTTATGTTTCTTGTAAGCTTTGTTCTTAATAACATCAAATATCAGCGTTGTTTCCAGTAGAACTGTTTTCTGTTATATCAAAAATGCACTTATTGTGGGACGAAAAATATGTCCATACTGACAACTATTTTAGAAATTGCTAGTTCAAAACAAAACTTTAGCTCAGGTAGACCCGTATAAAATGATGAACAAAGAAAGAAAAATCGTCTCTAACAATCAGAAGCAAAGTAAAATACAACATTCTTCTAAGTCTTAGAAGCGTAATAAAATTCTCCCTGTTTTGACGTTGAAGTACGTCTCAGAGGAAGTTCGACTACATAGGAATGTTAAATGAAAATCTGAAAACAGAAAAGAAAAAAATATGTCTAATTCCGATTTCGTTTTCTAGGTCGCCTAGTTTTCAATGGATTTTCTCCGTTCTTGCAGCAATCGACTGGAAAATCATCTATGCATGCATCCGTCCAAATGCAGAAAATTTTATTTTGATTATTCGAACTATTGTACTATTGAAATTTGTCAAGTTTTGTTGAAACTCAGATTTCGACCTTTGATAGGTCGCTTGATGCTTGCCTTCGGTAGCACGGTCAATAGAATATCTAGTAAACCTAGAATTTAATCTTTAGACTATATAAGAGCCTGCTTCTGCTCAAACCAATCAGTTTACTAGTTGGTGGCCACCACAACTAATAACTTCTAATATATCATCAATATCATCCCGGTCTCGGCCATACTAACATAAGTTGGCTTGCCATCTCTAGCTATTTTCCAGGAACATTATTTCTAATGAATTATTTCATTAGTGTTGGGTAAAAGTTATTGTGATTGATCACTCTCGAATACGACAAAGAAAGTAATGTAACAAACAACCTTATGTAGTTCTACGTCAACCTTGCGGTCGTAGCTTTGCATACAACCTTTCTGTTATTTTTTTTTTTTTGTTGCTCCAATGAAACCATATTTCATCACCCATCACGATGCGATAGAGAAAACCTTTTTTTTCGGCGCTTGAGCAGTTGCTCACAAGTGAAAAATCGACGTTCAATGTCCCTTGGCTTTAAATATAATCAAGCTCTTTTACGCGAGGGATACATACCTCAAAAAGTGTCAGTGTCAGTAGGATCGTAGCGCTAGCCCCGCAATTGTCCTGTAAACTTAACAGTTGGCTGCGAAGTCTGTGTATGATAAACAGAAGCTCGAATTCCGATACGGAATGTAGCACCAAGGCTTTGCTTTGCTTTTTTACATACCTCAAAAAACGCGTTAATTCAAAAATCTGCGAAAAAAAACCGCGGTAATTCAAAAATCCAGTAAACCACCAAGAAAGGCTTTAGAAAAACCCAAGACGCTCTACGGCCAGTATTCAAATTTGTCCTAATGATATCGAAGCAAGCTGTTCATGCGCTTGGTCTGACTCCTCATGTGAAGCAATATAAAATCACTAATGTGTTGAACTAATCGTGTTGAATGAGAGTATGGAATTTTTCTGATAACACAGTGGAAAGCTGATTTTTGAATTGAAAATTTGAAGGCCCACAGATTTTGAGTGCCGGCCGATGTACCTACTGTTGATGCTGCCGCCTTCGTTCAAAGGCAGCTTTTCAGTGCCGCTGATGCTAATGCCACTACCGCTGCTATCTGCTGCCGCTGCTGCTTCTATCCGCTGCTACTTCATCAGGACCGCCCTAGTCGCCATCTACTGGATGGTCGGTTTGAGCAAAGATTGGCTTTTGTATAGTCCAAAGAATGAATTTCCGGTTTATTAGGTTTATAATTCTGTCGACCGTGCTAGAAAAGCAAACATTAAGCGACTAATCAGAGGTTGAAATCTGCATTTCAGCAAGGCTTGACAAAAAACAGTTCTACTTATAATAAAATTGACCAGAGGTAAAGCATTGAGTCCTTCTTATAATAAAACTGATCATATTTATATTTATCCACTCCAAGGAATTGTAACTGGCGATATTGGCTCGGGGAACGAGGTTTCGTTAAGACTCCTTCCTCTTGACATAATAAGTCCCTCTTAGAATACACCTGGCCAGAGAGGAACGTTAGGTGAAGTCTCACTCCAGGGAATTATAACTTGGCGATATTAGTAGGATAGAGAGAGGCTCAGTATTGTAGAGCAGTAAGCTTGAAACGGAAGGGTAAAATTTCACACACACAAGCACGGCTATAAACGAAAAAAGCGTATCATTTTACTTCAATAGTGATACTGACCAATAATATGAAGTGCGGAATACAGAAAACACATGGGCAATATCACAATAGATCAAATGTCTCTGGTAGCAGCGATGAATCCACACAGAGAAAAAAAGGCTCGACAAATTTCAATACAATCATACATTAGGGTCGCTTTTTACGCGGTTTTTGACGTGCGTTTTTTTACGCTGCTTTTACTACGCGGATTCCGGAATTTACGCGTTTTTTTACGCGGATTTCGGAATTTACGCGGTATTTTTTTTGCGCGGATTCCGGAATTCACGCGGTTTTTTTTACGCGGCACGTATCCCCCGCGTAAAAAGCGACTATAGTGTAGTTTGATTGATCAAATTATAATTTTCTGCATTTGGCCAGATGCATTTTCCAATGGTTTGCTGCAAGAACAAAGGAAATCCATGACTTATTACCATTTATTACCATTTGAAATTGGGCATATTTTTCCCATTACCCATATTTAGATTTTCTTTTACTCACCTCTATTATAGTAAAACTTCCTGAGAGTCATAGTTCTACGTCAAAAAATGTCCATTGGGCCGGGTATGATCGATTTTCATAAGCTTTCAGGAACCGCACTTTCTTTGTATAAGGAATACGTTAACCAAGTTTGGTAGAAATCGGTTCAGACATTCCAGAGTTTCCGAACATGATCCTAGTTTCGAAAATACCAATACATTGAAAAGTGATGAATATTTTAATCATTTTACCAAGCTTTTTCGAAACTAAAAATCGCCAGTTCGGATTCGAAAATGGCGTCATACATTGATAGGTAGTTTTTGAATGCCATCTCTATTCCGAGAATAAATTGGGGGATAAATGATCAATTTTCGCAGATTTCCAGAAATCAGAAGTTGCCGTCTTGAATTTCAAAAAAATTCAATAAATTCCAATTTTGATGCTTATTTGCATGTTTTCCACAGTTTTATACAGCTTTCAAAAACATCATAGATTCAAAATCATCTGAACAGCAACTTCCGGCTTCCAAACATGACCAAGGGCGTCAAAATATCCATACTCACAAATTTTATTCAGAAATCTTTCGTAATGGACGACTAATCGACTTAATCTTCCTTCCCAGGAGTTGCTCCTCCGCACTGCCTTTGTATAAAGAATACGTTACCAAGTTTAGGGGAAATCAGTTCAGGAAAACATAAGAACCAAAAATTTATAAAGCTCTTACGTAATTAATGGATGACCTCCAACTAGTGGAGCTGGAAAGATGTTGATGGCAACACCTAAACTTCACTAAACTAAGCGACTTTGCATTCTTCATTTTTCACAAAATTATCTAGAGTGACATTTGAAAAGGGCTTAAGGTTTTTGAAAAAAATTGTCAAAAGATGACTCTTAAGAAATTGTCTGAATAATTAATTAAAAATATTGACAACAATAATTTTGAAATTCTACACAGAAAAAAAATATTGCAACAACAAAATGTGGTTGAAAAAAAGGTAATGCACTACTAATCGATTACAACCTCCTCTCCAGAAATTGCTCCACCATACTTTCCTTGTATAAGGAATACGTTACCAGAGTTATAATGGAACATAAAATCAAGCAGACATCCGAGATATTCGATAAAATTTTGCATAAGACCAAAATATTTTAACCATACGTAATTTATGGATGACTTCTAAGTATTCAAACAGGAAGTAAGCGATTTTCTGACTGATTTCCTCAAAACTATTTCTTTCGTTTTATTTACTTTTGTATCAGAATAATCGAGAAAAGGATTTTTTGTAGATTTAACAATAGGGTCATTGTGCCTAAAAAAAAGTTTTCCTAACAAGTACTTTTCCATATCCAGTATTTTTCACGTTTTTCTACTGTATAAAAAATAAAAAATACGGGCAACAAAAACAAGATTTGATTTTGCATCTTAAACGAAATTGCAAACTACTTCAAGGCAAATACTTTGATCAGAGTCTTATTTGTTAGATAAGAAAAACTGCACTCTCAACTGCTACTATTGATAACTAGCAGTAAATTTGAACATAAAATTCCCAATTTGCTTGAAGAAATCTATTCATTCTCTATCGCACAGAATATACATACCAGGAATTAGACTCCATGAACCATTTTTTTTTGTTTTCCCGTTCAATCAGCCCAAACTTTTGATTAACACGAGAAGAAAGGCGAAATTCGGAGTCAGATTGCGAGCAATTGCAATGCGCGCTCGAAGCATCCTTTTACTATTTCGGCTTGTTTTTAACTGATTTGATCAACCATGGATAGCCTATTTTTGTAAATTTGTTGGCTTGATTAGTCCGTGTATAAAAGCAAAAACTATTTTTGGTTTCTTAATCCTTCAGTTTCGATGACATTATCTCATTTTTCAAGGAGTAGAAAAAAATCACCGAAACTGTCGGATTAAAAAACAAAAAAACGTTTTTACTTCCATACACGGACTGATTTAGCCAACAAACCTACAAAATAAACCGCTACAGTCGACAAACAAGGATAGGTTAATAAAAGACACATTCACAAAAAGTAGCACAAATATCAAATGTCTTTCAAAATATTAGGTCTTCACTTCTCATTTCAGCCAATTTTTACCCAATCGTCAATATCAAATTTTAGTTTAATTTAACTATTTTTTCGAAGCAAAAATCCCAGCCAACGAGTCATAGAAAGCAGACGACGGACGCATTGAAATTGCCCGCAGTTTGACTTCATGTCGTTATCTCTGTTATGTTCCTCAAGGAAGCCATTTAAGGCCACTACTTTTATTCATCCTATTCTTTAAAAATTGATTCAACCACTGAAATATATCTGTTAAAATTATTTGTTACCTTTAAAAACTGCTCATTCAGTTTGCCTTGAAATGCTTCTAAGCAAACTAGAGCTTGTGATTTTGTATAATAAAAGTTTTGTTTCTGTTTGGTGTAACCCAACAAAATCCAAAATAATAGAAACTTGCTACATACCTATCTTTCTACTTTATATTCTTGAGATAAAATATTTTTGGAACAATATTGTTATATCTAACATTCAACATCAGTCACAAATTACAGCTATTGAGTGGATTAATCTTGTATTTATATGATCAACTTGTCACGGGGAAAGTGAGTACTCCAGCTCAGTATACTGACAATACGAAACATTTTTGAATTCTCAATTCGCCACGAAATTTCGAGCGGATGTTGAATTTGCATCATTGGGAAGTATGTCACTCAACCGACTTCCATCGGTCGTTAAATTTGCATATCTTTTCCACGCAAAACCGCTTTCTTCGCAAAACTCAATCCGATCGGAGCATCAACTGTGATCTTCCAACGCACGAGTTTCGGTGATACACGGTGCGCTGCTGCAACACTCTTGCCACTATCGATCATCGTCGGTAGCCTAGAAAATGGCTTCGCTTCATGGCGGCTTTGTTCGACAAATTCCTAGTAACGAAACACAAGAAAAAACCTGACAAACCCCCATAGCCATTGCATCGGCTCGTGTACCTGCGAATTCAGCGCTAATTGCTACTCATTATCAACTCAAGCGGTGACCTCACCTCGAAAGTATCAATGAAAACAAAAAAAATACTGTGCTGTTCGCAAATAGTGGCACGTGGCAAGTTTCGTTATCAGCGACAAAAACCGGTAAAACTGAAGGCTCACTTTCGCCACCAGACGCTAATTTGCATACAAATGATTGGGGTTTCTCATTGACACAAGGCGTCAGTCGCACAACTTTTTCCCCCAAACGCTGGCAGGTTTTACTATTTGCTCAATAAAATAAAAACTATTCTCTTGGTAAACAACTTTTAAGTATTTCTCGTCATTGGTAGCACAATTAGTAGATTACATTACTATCTACAATATCTAAACAAATAAATCATCCACTCCAAAAGCTGTCCCGAAACATGGATCAGTCCTGTTGCTTCTCGACTAATTGCATTCACTTATCAGAATGTTGAACCCATCCAACTCGTCGTTATCAGTTCAAAGGCGCTATAATTAATACCCTCTCTTGCACCTGATGCACGTGCCCCGTAATAAACTAATCCACTTTTACTTCTTTTTATTTCCAGTGAAAAGAAGATTATCGACTTGGACAAACCAATGCGGTGTGGAGCCTTTGTGGATGCATCCCGCGTGAAACAGTACACCGAGGAGGACTTTATCTTGCCGGAGACGCCACCCTTTCACTGGTTGCTACCGAAGCCAAAGGACGACACAATTTCGCTGAAGAGTGGCACCGACGAGGACCGGCAGTCAATCAATTCCCCGATCGCAGATGAAAACTCGTCGACTAATGCTAACAACAACAATACCGTCACCAACCTCAACAACGTTAACAACAACAGCAACAAGGGTTCTTTCGAATCAGCGGGAGCGATGAATTTCCGGTTGTCACAGTCGCCGAAAAGTGGCGAGTCAAATATAAGTGCCGCTGCGACAATAGCGACAACCGCCACCGCCACAACCAACCCTGCTACTGGAACCAATTCGGGTTCGCCACCAGCTTCACTGACCGGGGAGTTCCGGAGGTCGTCACGGTGGTCGATTCGACAGACCGGACCGGAAGACGAGCGGTTGCTTAAGGAATTGGTAAGTCCACAATTGAAGCTCTCACAAATCATTTTTCATTTTGTAGAATAATCACATCATACAAGTCCGTTAGACATTGCCGGGTTAATTAAGCGTAAATTTTTCCTCTTCTTGAAAACCGTAGCACTTTCCTTTCGCGGCCAGCAACTCACCGATCGGCGACCTGGCCAAGTTCTACCGCGAGTGTTTCAATGCGCCTCCACTGCAGGAGTTCAATCAGCTGTCGAATGTTATTTCGAACGTCGATGACGAAGAGGCCGCCAATGCGGACGACGCTGGCCGGATACTGACGGCCGCCGACGGTGCTGGCGACGAGGACGACGTCGACGATTTGACGCGACAACTGGAGCAGTTCGAGACGTCCCTGCCGGAGTTCGAAACCTTGGTGACGTCCCTCTGCCAGACGGTGGACAGCAATTCCAACAGTTAAGAAGGGAACGATGCTGGACACTTGCGAGACTGAAGGTGAAGGCAAAGCCACCGTCGTGTGCAGTGGGCAGGGATTAGGGGGATGGGGTATTGTTCCGGGGCGAAGTCTTTTGGCAGTTTTTCTTAGTCATTTAAGGGAAAAGTCGACTGATTGATGATATTCATCTATACACCAATGTTTATTTGTTTGTTTTCTTATTTGTTTCTTTTAGACTTAGGAATGGTAGCGTAAACGTAGCCATTAAGGAAGACATTTATTTCAGTTTTTTTTGGGAAAGGATAATTGTGTATTATAAACTAGCTGATCAGGAACGTAGATAGCATCCTAGGACATACAAGAATTAATTGCTGTACATAATTTGGAAGAGGGCCTTTTTTAAAAAACAAAAATTGCTTAATAGCAAAAGCAAACCTTACTCGGCAGGATGTTTTATATGGAAGAGTAGTTGTATGGTAGAAAGCAGAAAGCTACTTTAAAGTAATACACAATGTTGAATGCAGAAATAACAAAGTTCCTTACGTTTGTCACTTTTTTCGGTTCCAAACAATTAGCATACATATCCTCAGAGTATTTATGGGATTTTATTTTGGGCAAGAGGATTGTTGTCTAATTATTTTAAATTATCCCGTAAGTGAAGCCATTCTTAAATTTTTTTTCCAAGTCATATTGGTATCTAGAGCACGCTTGTCGGGCGAGAGCAAAACCGATCAATTGCATTTCGGAAGCGTTCATGCGACGAAAACTGGCAGATAGAGTCTTCTTTCTTTGCCATTTTGCGTCAATTTGTCGAATGCTGTTTTCTTTGTTTTGTTTAGAGAATCATTTTAATCGTTTTTGCTCTTCTTTTGACGAAGCGTCAAAAGCTACTGTAAGTTTATATTTTATGATAAGAGATGATATTTTTATTCCCATTTTTTCGTCTTACAAGGAAATAGACCATAGATATAAGCAAAGCTTTATTGAATAATTTGCTACATAATCAACTGTTTAGCATAAAAGTTTCATTTTAGTTTTTCGTCTGCGTCGGTCGAATATTCAGCAAAATCTAAGACAATGAAATCAATCAGAGTTCAGCTTTTTTTTCCAAATTTAAATTTTTATTTTTAGCATTCTTTTTTAGAAGACTGAGTGGAACTAGTTTTGCTCTAACATATATTAGTCAAAATTGGCAATCAAAACCATTGGGTTACACGATTTAAAAGACGCAAACCGAACGGTCTGATACGAAGCGAATACCGGTTTCCTTCGTTTATAAATTAATCAAAAAAGTACATATTTATTGATGCCTAAAAATCAGTGTTTAATTAGAGTATTGTTGCACTGTTAATAATCAAAGGTTTGAAATTTATTTTGACTAACGCTTGTCACCTATTGAATAAATATAATTGGAGAAAATCAATCGAGAGTAATATCCAAAGTTGTTGCATTGTAAAGAAGAGAGTAGAAGAAAACGAAATAGTGCTTTATAATCACCAATAAAATTACGCAAAAAGGAAGCTGAAGTTTTTCAGTTTCCGAATTCTTTGAAGCTATGAACGCGCATACCTATATGATGATAATTCTATCTAACTTCTCTCTCAGCCATAATCAGTCAGAATCATGAACAAAACGATCGCGAAACCATAGATTTGTCTGTCGGAGGAAACTCCGACGAATTCATACGTGTCGAAAAATATGTTTACTTTTTGCTGCTATTGTCACATACACAAGTACCACATAACAAACATTTACGAAAAAAAAAACAAGAATCATTATACCTTCCAAAAGAACTAAAAAACTATTCAAAAATAAACACATCACTTTTTGGTTAAACAGACGCCGCTCGCTGGGTTGTGTTGTTGAAAGAAAGTTACCCTTCTGGTGAAACGGTGAAAAAAATCTGCGGTAATCAAAACTGATTTTTGACTTCAAAGTGAATATACCATACTAAATGAAGACAAGCTGAATCGAACGAGTTTAAACCAAGTCAAGGTAAGTTTTAAGAATAATATATTATAATGTAAAGAACATAATTTAATTATTTTTAGATAAGAAACGTCAGTCGCTACATACACAATTTTATTGGATGTTCAACGTTAATTTTATAAAAAACGTACCCAAGCTAGGCAAAACGTTAGCGATACGTTGATTAGGTTATGATGATAAGAGAGAAACTTCTCCCTGAGTTTAAAATACATGTACCCATCCGGATAACACTGACTACTGACTGGTTAATACCAGTAGAAGCCAGAATAAGATTCTTGTTTATTTTCATTTATCGTATTAGAGTCGCAGATGTTGTTTTAGATTGCATAAATGTCACCTCCGTGGACCAATAGCCGTCTTCGTTTTTTGAAACAACAACGCTCTAGAACTTTGAGGCTCTTTTGAGCTCCGCCACCAAACAGAGATTCATTGAAGCGAGCACCAAATATTTTACAACAGAGCTCTCTACGGACGGTACGTAATACGAATGCAAAAAACGTTAAAAACTCAGCCAAAACGGTTTTGGGCTTTCGTTAATGAAAAGCGGAAGGAACATGGTCTGCCTTCAAGCATGAATTTAGGCTGCGAAACCGCGAGCTCCACTCAAGCAATATGTAATCTGTTCGCGAAACGTTTTGCTAGTATATTCGACGATGCAGTATGCAGCAATCAACAAATTGAGAGCGCGCTTACCAATGTCCCTATCCCTCCCTCTCCCCCTATGATTTTAATAACACAGATATCCTAGCAGCTGTTAAAAAATTGAAGTCCTCGAAAACGCCTGGACCGGATGGAATTCCTTCGACAGTTTTGATGAAATGCCCCGTTGAACTGTGTGCGCTATTGAAAGCCATATTTAACCTGTCCTTACCACAAGCACTATTTCCAGAACGCTGGAAGAAGTCGACTATGTTTCAGTTCTAAAAAAGGTAATAAAAGCGACGTATCTAACTATCGTAGAGTTACCTCATTATGTGCTGGTTCAAAGCTGTTCGAGATACTCATGAACGCAGAACTCTTCCGGGCAGCAGAGTCATATATTTCGCATGAGCAACATGGATTCTTCCCTGGCAGATCCACTAATCTAACTCAATTCACATCCATGCCACAAGGGTATCAAATTGATACAATTTATACCAGAGTTAACCACCGTATCCTGCTTGCTAAGTTGGACCGGCTTGGTGTGTCCTCGAACGTTGTCCACTGGTTCGAATCGTAGTTAAGCAATCGCCGGCTATCTGTCAAACTGGGTTCCGTGGAGTCAGGAGAATTCGTTAACCGATCAGGTGTTCCGCAAGGCAGCAACTTGGGGCCACTACTATTCACCATTTTTTTTCAACGACGTCTGTCTAGCACTGCCAAAAGACTGTAAATTACTGTATGCCGATGATTTAAAAATGTATTACCTAATCTAAACTCCAGCCGACTGTGAACTTCTGCAAAGTGTAATTAACAGTTTTACGTCTGGTGTCAACACAACATGATGGTTATCAGTGTATCGAAATGTTCATTGATAACTTTTGCGAGGAAAAAACAACCTATTCAGTGAAACTATCGTATTAGGCGATGCAACCATTACCAGAGCTAACGTAGTGCGAGATCTTGGGGTTATGCTTGAGGCAGAGTTGAACTTCCGGGAACGCTACAGTCATATAATCAACAAAGCTAGGCGGAATCTTGGGTTCATTCTCCGGATGACAACCGGATTTCGTGATCCTTACTGCCTGCGCTCCATGTACTATAGTCTAGTGCGGTCTGTATTGGAAACAGCTGCCGTCGTGTGGAACCCTTTTCGCAGCATCTGGATAACCAGAATCGAAAAAGTCCAATCAAAGTTCATAAAATTTGCTCTAAGACTACTTCCTTGGAGAAATCCAGATGCGCTACCTCCGTACGAAGCCCGGTGCAGATTTTTAGGAATGGACACTCTCGAAAAGCGACGCCATGTGCAAAAAACGGGTTTCGTCGGAAAAACCCTGCTAGGAGAGATTACCGCGCCCTGGATTCTTAATAAAATGGTTGTGAACGTGCTGCCACGTCCACTGCGTCAACGAACCTTTTTGAGGTTCCAACAACATAGGACGGACTACTCACAAAATGATCCTATTCGAACTATGTGCGTTCTATTCAATAGATATTATTATCTGTTCGACTTTCATGTTTCCTCTACTGTTTTTCGTGATCGTGTTACAAACTTTTATGTGCAGATATAGTTCTAACGTATGAAGAAAAAAATCCGAACAACTTTTAAATGGGTCTACGATTTTGAAGTGCTGCACAAATCGAAAAATCCTTTTCCACAAAATGAAGATCCACTTTTATATAACTGGTAACATGCCTAGTCGATTCTGTCAAGTGACGCTTAGTTGGGAAAAAGGCGTGGTCGGAAGAAGATCGTCGTAAATTGATTTGCAATTTTTGGAAGCGAAATAAAGAAAAATCTAAAAGTGAAGTGTTCCACTATTCTGAAGATCTTGGATATAGAAAAAAACATTCATATACATTATTGACAAACTCTTCGAGAATGGAAATACCTTCAAAAGAAAATCTGGTTCCGGACGAAAATGCACTTTGCAAGAGAGCAAAATTCGAGCGAAGTTGAGGGCGGAAACGTCTGGTCGGTCGGCGTAATCATATCGTGAGCTGGGCAATAAATACCCGATTGATTCAAAAACGATGAACAAGTATCTGCATGAAATGGGTTTAAAACTTTAAATATAAGTACCATAAAAATGTCAAAGTAGTGTTTTAGCCAGACCTTGAATTGTCAAAGTATGCTAATGCAACTTTAGCGGATTTACGGCAAGACAATATCGAGTTTGTTCCGAAAGAATATAATCCTCAAAATGTGCCACAGCTTCAGTCTATTGAAACTTTCTGAGCAAAATTGAACCGAATGGTCTACCATAAAGGTTACAGAGCAAAAAACGTCGATTGTTTGATAGAAAAATCAAGAAGGAGCTCAAAACAATTGAAACATCCGGAATTCAGAAAGCTATAAAGCAAGTACCCCAGAGGATCAGGAAATCAGCGCGATGTGGAGCTGAGTTTTTCCTATGAGGCTTGTAAATGAGTTACATTACTTGAATAAACAAACAAGTATAGAAAAATAAGTTGCGCAAGATTTTAATTTGGAATTGAAAGTTTGTTCGGATTTTTTTCCTCATACGTTAGTCATTAGTTTTTAAGTGTTCATTTAGACTGTTTGTCCGATGAATGTGAACAAATAAATAATAATAATAATAATGATAAATTATAGAATCAAAAATGTTAAAACCGTTAAGAAGAGTGAATAACTTTTCTTCTTTTTATGAAAATTGTATCTCAATTTTTGATGTGTAGTTTTAGGGATGTGAGAAGGATTCCTGCCTCCGTATTTGTTCTAGACTTTTTTTTATCCGTATCGCGAATTCGATTACTTTTTTCAGCCATGTGTCTATCAAATTCATCCATTTTAGGTAGAAAGATGATCGATTACTTTATTTTACTTTACTTACTTTTACGCAACAGACCGATTGTCGATCCAATGCCGAATCCAGAATACGTCGCCATGTAACTCGGCCTTGGGCTGCTATTTTGCAATCTCCCTAACACCTATTTCGCAGGCATTCTCATCGACAGCACGCATCCAACGAGTGCGGGGCCTACCTCGAAGTCGACGGCCTCTATAGGGATTTCTGCTAAGTATAGTCTTCGCTGGTCGTTCTTCCGGCATTCTAGCTACATGCCCAACCCACTGCAACCTGCCATGTTTTATCCGCTTAACTATATCCGCCGATTTATACACCTGGTACACTTCATGGTTCATGCGTCTGCGCCAGACACCATTTTCTAGTTTGCCGCCAAGGATTTAACGCTGAAAAGTTTTCAAGTCTG
Source organism: Wyeomyia smithii (assembly GCF_029784165.1). NCBI lineage: Eukaryota > Metazoa > Arthropoda > Insecta > Diptera > Culicidae > Wyeomyia > Wyeomyia smithii. Next base: position 45,655,205 of record NC_073695.1, on the reverse strand, counting down.
ATTTGATTTTGATTTGATTTTTATTAGAGAGCTTTTAACCAGAAGGTCATTCAGCTCTTCTTTTAAGTCTGAAAAGTGTCGACCATCAATCAGAGCATGGTCGATCTGAGAGCAGGCCCCTCCATTTCGTATATGCTTACGTATATACCGGCGTGCAAACGTAGTAGAGTGGAGGCTTTCTTCGCCAATCACGGGACGGAAGAAGTTCTCCTGCCCGACCTGAGCATTAGCATCCCCTTCCCCGATGACGTTCTTGATGTCGTGTCATGGGCACTCATTATAAGTTTTTTCCAAGAGCTCATAAAACTCCTCCTTCTCTCCATCGGGTTTATCGTTGGTCGATGTTGTAGTTGAAAAATTTGCCCTTAATTCTCAACACGCATATAAGGTCACTGATCGGCCTCCATCTAATGACACGCTTCATCTGTTTCCCTATGACCACGAAACCGACTCCCCTCTCTGCTTTCACGCCGCCAATGTAGTAGATGTGGTACTTAAATGAAGTGCCCGCAAAAGGATCTACTGCCAGGAATTCGCGTTCTCCCGTTTTCGACCACCTCACCTCCTGTATGGCAGCAACCTCCACATTCACTTTCTGCAGCTCTCTAGCCAGGATACCTGCACGTGCCGGTTCGAGTAGAGTCCTTACATTCCAAGTACCGAGTGTTCAATAATCGTTGTCCTTTTTCGTTCGCCTAGGTCCATGCCGATTATTCCGTTCCGTAGCTCGTAGTATTTTACCTTCGGTATGCTGCCTTACTAGGGCTGCAATACCTAGTCTCGCGACGGGGCTGCCGTCTTAGATATAGTTGGCGAGGCACCGCATTCCGGGTCAGACGCTGTTGTACGTTGCCCCTAACATGGGGATACAGCCGCGTACGATCCCCCTTCCCAGTCAGCATACGACCATAGTTAGTCCTACCAAAATACGAATTGTATATTCAGAAAGTTTTGTAGTTTTTCATCTATAATTTCTAAATGAACACTTGATAAATAAAACAGTTCATGTTGAAAAATGCCTCCAAGGTTACCTCTTTCAAAATTGAAGAAAAACAGTTTTTCATAATATGTTGGCACTTACAAAATCCTACTGAAGCTGTTGTGGTATGTTTGCCTATTATATTAGCTTCCTTAAACTGGAAGAGTAATTGCAGAGTCTGCGGCAGGCCACGTAGAAAATATGCTGAATTTTTCTAATTTTGATTTACAAAAACATCAAATGTAAGCATGTGTAAGCACAGTTTCTGATCGTGTGCCTGAGAGTTCTGCTTGTGCCCTTCAAGAATCAATGTTAAAAGTTTGCGGAAAATTTTCGTTTTTGTAAAAAAAGCGATTTAAAGTTTTTCATTTTTTCTGCGAATTTTGAATTTTTGAGTAATTCATCAACGAAATTCTTTCTATATCGAACCAATTTGGTCCAAAACACATTGATAATGTGTAAAATTAGTATAATTGATCGTTTATAAACGCTAACGGTTTTTTTGTATGGTTTCGAAAAAATAGATATACCTCAATTTACGTGGTTTATAGAAAACCCCTTGTCACTACAAAACTTTTCTCATACGATGAATCAACTACAGTAAAAAACCAATAACTTGACACCAAAAAAATAATTTTGACCACAAATTTTAATTTTCCGACCATTGTGGAACACCCAGATGCAGCCTGGGATGGTGCTGTCAGTGTCATAGACTAATTGAGAAGAAAAGGAACTGGTAGGGTGGTTACTTTCCGTTATCCCCAAGATATCGACAAACCCATGGTTTAAGAAATTGGATGTAAGTAGATTTCATTTGTGTGATATCTTGGCTTACGTCCATTCATACAGGCGCTTATCACGGGAGTCACTACACGGTGAAATTTATTTCACTTTCACGCTCACTTCACTTTTTTATACCTATTCCCGATCCCACCCAAAGTAAGGTGACAAAAATCACCTGCGTGGAGTGAGATTGACAGTAAAGTGAAATTGAGAATAGGACTAGTGAAATAAGATTGTTTCCCAGCTCAAAAATCTCCAAGTCCCAGAAAGTCGTTTTTTCCGATTTTTTAGATAAAACCAGATCTTGACGTGTTCTGCATTTCTAAGACATTCGGCATAAAAAAAATGTTTTTTTCGGTATCGAAAATTTCCTGAACTACTTTGTATTGTTTTCATCGGCCAAAAAAATGAAAATTTGACCGCTTTAAGGCACGGATCAAATTCTGATTCGTTTCGTTACTGAAGAATAAATCCAATATTTACCATTAGATCACAAATCAATCAACTTTAAGATTTATGGCATCTTCGTGGAATCATTTCACCGTTCAAAATGGTCGTGAAATAATTCCACGCGAAACGTCGCTTTTTCCGTTCTCACTTCACTGATATGACACTCATAATAACCCAGAGTCCGCGGCAGATGTCACTTTGTGACGTTTTTCTCACTTACGTGAGTCCCGTAATAGGATTTTGTTCACTTCACTCTGATTTCACCGTGAAGTGACTACCGTAATAAGTACCACAGTATACAAAAAAGTTCATCCATCCCTCTACCAGTTTACAGTTTTTTTGTTTTTCCGGTGAAAATCAGGTTAATTTCATGAGTGTTCCTCCATGATGGTCCCGGTGGTTCTGTGGTTAGCGATGTGTTTTCTCGACTCAGCACTTGGGCACGGTAATGTACTTGGCTCAGTTAAACATAAATTGTATCGTGCCGTGTCAAATAAACTATTTAAAACTTGGGCACGGTGTATCGTTGTACTTATCCTACAACATGCAATGTGGCAAAAACAATATCGATAACGAATTCTCTCAACTATTTCAATAAAGTTTTCTCAAATTGTTCTACGAGTTTGGTTCCGATTCGGATATACCGGTTCTTTTAGCAGGCACAGGTTAAGTTTGCGTGTGGCAAGCTTTAGGCTGCATAAAACTTTTATTATTGTTAGATTTCATTTTAGATACCTATAAGATATAAATTCAACTTTCAAAAATCAGTTTTTCAATCAGAGCAAATAGAACAAATTATTATTTTAATTTAGCACTAACGCGTACACAGCAGTGTGTGTAGTAAGGTATGAGCAATAGAATAAGTCGGCAGTGGAATGTGATACGCATATAGATTGTGGAAAAGTACCACCGTCCCAGTAGTTTAATTGTTAAAAAACCATGTCGGAGACAGGGAGATTGCGGGTTCATGTCCCGTCTGGATGCGGTATATTTTTCCATATTTTTCCAAATCTGTATCATATTTTCAGTTCGCTTATTTTTGAATTTTGAATGAATCGGAAATTTAGCACTGTTCCGCTGCTCGTCGCAAAATAAAGATCATTTGACAACCGGATCCTGAGCTAGGTTGCCTTTAAATGGTTGACAGTTAAGCCCGAGGGATGAAGTTTTGAGGCAGTGCACCCAGTTTGCAACACAAATTTTGCGTTGATAGAGCGATTTTTTCAACGAAGGTCCTGTGACGCAACGGTAGCTTCGGTGAGGAGTGTCAAACGATTCTAAACGAAAAGAATGCTGCGCGGGAATGGATGCTGCAGAGAAGGACCCGTCATACCGTGAGTCGATACAAACAGAAACGAAGTGCCAGACCGATCTTTTCTGGAACAAAAACCGCCAGCCTCGAAGATCTAGAGTGTGAGGAACTGAAGCAGCTGTACCCTTCTCAAGAAATACGTAGATTCTACAAGAAATTAAACGCATCCCGCGCAAGTTTTGTGCCGCGAGCCGAGAAGTGCCGGGATGAAGATGGATATGGACATGTGGACCAAAATACCGCCCGCCACAAGCAGCTCAAGAACTACAGCTGTAAAGGATGGCATCGCAGCGGAGCTTGGCCCGGATAGGTTGGCTTCCTGTCTGCATCAGCTGATAGTCAGGATCTAGGATACAGAACAGCTACCGGAGGAGTGGAATGAGGGAGTAATCTGCCCAGTATACAAGAAGTGCGACAAGTTGAAATGTGAGAACGATTCCCAACGGAGCCTACAAATTGCTCTCCCAGATGATTGTTTCCCGTTTCTTGCCGCTAGCACGAAAGTTTGTGGAAAGCTATTAGGCTGGTTTTGTGGATGGGCGATCGACAACGGACCAAATCTTTACACTGCGACGGATCCTCCAGAAGTGTCGCGAAAACCAAGTGCTCGATTTTAAGGTAGACCATGTAGAGCTATAGAAAGTTATGGATGAAAATGACTTCCCTGCGAAACTAACAAGGCTGATTTCCAGCCTACGGCAGTAAGACCAGTCTCTGCCGTTTCCACTTGTCCGGAAAGAGACAGTCATCCAGACACCTCTGCATCGCCAGCCTGATTGCCAGGTTAGGGATACCATCCGGTCCCGGTGCCTTGCTCACCTTTAGGGATTTGGCGATCACGATGAGTTCCTCATTCGTAACCCCCCCCCTCATCCTCAACCTCGACACGGCTATCGTCGCTTACGGATTGGATGTTCGGCAGGTTGGCCAACCATCCCTGGTCTATGTCTGAGATACTGAAACGTCGGACGTGAGACTCGACCGCCGGAGGCCAAGGGCTTGGCTCGTGACGCGAAAAGAGTCCCTCGATGATACACTCCAGCATCGCTGGTGATCGCTCTGCACTGCCCCTGTTTACATAGTTGACGTAAGAACCAAAATGACCAAAATGCACTTTTTCGTTGATTCAGCTTCCTTTTCCTGAGATACATACATTACAAATGAAAAGAAAACTATTTTGTTCTAAAACTTTTGAGAAATATTGGAAAAACGTTTTGGCGTAACTGCCAATTGGTTGCAAAATCTGGCGTCACTCCATACAAGGTGCAATTGTCTATGTTAAGTCATTTTACTCGACTGTCTAACTACTGTCTGTTTGTCTAAGTTAAGTCGTTAAATTCGACAAATATTCCACGGAAAGGGGAAAAGGGGAGAGGGGAATTTAATTCTTGTATTGTATATTAATGTTTTTACAAACAATCAGCCTCAGGAAGGTCTAAAGTCACCGTGTCCTTTCCCCCTTTGGTTATTTGCATCAGATGAAATAATTAAAACGTGTGTGTAAATTACGGTGGGTAAATTTAATAGATTTGCCAGAACGTTTTTATGGTTCTATTTGGGACCCCAAACAATCCTGTCACTACCGGAAGTAGATTGATCGATAGCTCTCTAGGAAGAAACATGCGAAAAAGTTTTCCTGTACTAATTTTCGTACAAATTCATGTACATGCATATGTAATGCACTAATCAGAGGCACGAGTAATCCATATTCGGCAAGTTTAGCATTGTCTGGGGGCCTAAATTGAACAAAAAAAAAGTTTGTTCTGGCTTTGTGCTGTCAAGTTTGCATTTTTCCTTGTAACGATTACCCACCTTAGCGTAAATGTAACTTTTTGTGCATGTGTTTGAGTGTGTATGTGTGTGGGTTTGCATGTGTGTTTGTGCGTATTTGTCTAATTGAAACAACCGATGGACAATAACTGACGTTTAACCGAATCACGATTGATAAAACTAATTCAACTGCGAGGCAGAGTAGGAAGTAGTCGAGTTTTTACGCCAAGCTTTGCGAACAATCTGCGAGAAAGATGCATGTTTATTCGCATAAACTCGCGTAGCGGTTTTTCTGGATTGATTACCATGGGCAGACTCGTATAATCCATGGGGCCTCTATTCAAACATCAATCTTCATAAAATAGACAGACTATTTTGTTGAAATTGTATCTCAATGTAATTATTTGGGTTAAAATAACAAAATCGCGTTTTTCTCGCAATGAAGGTGTTGGTTGTTGCGTCAACTATGTAAACAGGGGCAGTGCAGGCGCCAGCGCGCCTTTGGTTTTAGCCATTATTGTCTACACTATAGCAGACCGGCTGGTGCTCGCTATTAGTGTAGCCATCGTCTACCCTCCAGTTCTTGATCAGTCCTGGGCTGGAGAACGTCACGTCAATGATCGACTCCACCATTTCTGCTGTATGTACTTTTGCTCCCAACGTTGGCCAGATCTAGGTCGAGCATTGCCAAAGCCTCCGACAAAATTTGACCCCTCTGGTTCGTGAAGCGACTTCCCCAATCAACAGCCCAAGCGTTGAAGTCGCCCGCCACCACCAACGGCCAGTGGTGGGCACCGCTAATCGAAAATTTAGCGACGCTAATCGCTAAGCCGCTAACCGGGAAATTTAGCTCGATAATCGCTAAACGCTAAACCCACATGAGCGAAACTTTCGCTAATCGCTAACTTTTTAATATGTAAATAGTCATATCGCTATACTGCCTATAGTCGCATATCAGTCCCATCTGGAAAATCATCGAGTTGAGAAAACAGCGCTAGAAGATATTTTACTTGTTTTGGGTATTTCACCTGTTTGGGGTGGGTTATTCTTATTTTTTCGACATGATGTTATGAAATAGACCTTAATCATAACTTTTTTATTGAAGAATTTGCTTTTTTGTGGAAAATACAATAAAAAACAAGGAAGAGACTGTTATGCGATTATTTAGGCCGTCGAGTTGCAAAATAATCGCATAACAGTCTCACTTTCAACCGCTCGGTGTAGGAATAGTCATATTTTTCTCAAGTATTTTGAATGGGCAGACGTTCATGGCCGCAGACAGCTTCCAAATATGCTGCATGGAGAATGGCGGAGACGTCCATCCATTGCTTACCCCGACTTTAAGGTCGTCGTTGAAAAAGCAAATAATCAAATATAATTTCAAAGTCTTGGATAAGCTACTGAATAATTTCTGTCTTCAGTGTTTCGTAATACGTGCTGAATAAAATTATTCCGGATTAGCCCGTGCATTTAGCATATTGGAAAAGTGGTATTGAGAAAGGAAAGTTTCCAATTCCATTACAACAATGACTTGACGAAAGACGACGGCGATGAAAAGAGGTACAAGCTGTTTTTAGCTAAGCAACTGAATGAGTTTCCTTCTGAGTTTTGACAATTTCAACTTGAATGATCATTTGAAGTGAGCAGATCATCCACAGGAAAAAAAACTCCTTACAGAAAGCAGCATTGCTCAAGGCTCTGATTGACGAAACCAATAACCTTTCGGGAACGAACCCTCTGAAAAAGCTGCAGTTTCAGTGTCTATTTAAAATTAACTTTTGTATGGAATTTATTTGAAACAACCTTGCATTGAGTAATTATTTGATGATTTTTAACAGCAAAAAGCTTGAAAAATAGCACCAAATATTTGTCATATGGATTGAAGAAAAAAATATGGCTATACTCAGGAAAAACATCTGGTGGGACTGATATGCGATTATTTTTGAGATGGGACAATTTTACCTCACATTTATTTTCTGACTTTTTCCAGATAAAACATACTTTTTTGTTTCCTTAATCGATAGTAAAGTAAGAAATAGATGGATTCTGATATTTAACTCAAAAACGATGAAAATCCTTATGGGACTGGTATGCGATTATAGGCAGTATATTTATTGCTCGTGTTTTGTAAGATTAGGACCACTTTGATCTTTTTTGGTTAAACAAACGAATTACTTTTTTAAGCTACACTCAAAATATTTTTCACGTTATTGTTACGTGAAATTTCATGTACTTATTAATTTTCTGTCATTTTGCATGATTTATGTGACAGACATAACATTTACGTGAAAATCACATGCATACTATGTTTTATCACGTAGCATCTAGGGGAACTGTTCCATTATTCATCTCAGCCCGTATATTCATCTCATTCAACTTGTAAACACAATTGAAAACAGAAAAAAACGTATATTTTCTTCTTAAACCAATCTGCTAATCCATGGAATGGATTCTTCTTGGTTCACTTTAGATTCCTTATAAAGTATAATCCCCAAAAACTCACTTAAAAGCACTAAAGTTGAAATTATAGTCGGGCATCTGCACTCGAAAACTAATTTAATTCAATCACTTACCTCAGAAAACAAGATCCGCGCATCGTTTTATACGGCTACAACGGGACTCGTTCAGCAGCCAACCAAAGTTTTTTTCATCACTAAGAACACTTCATTCTTTGAAATGTTCACCTTACATTTCCTAAAACAAGCTTGAATTAGCAAAAATATATGAGATGAATTTCTACAATTCCTGAATTTCAACTGTATATATTTTCATCTGTTTTCACTGCGTTGAAGAAAATCAAGAGTTGCCAAATCAGTTCCTGTTAATACGAAAAAATCATACTGAAAATATTGAATTATTCCGACATAATTGATATAAATCTACAGCACTGTGGTGGTTACCTAGGTTACCAGTTTTGCTCGTAAACAACTGCAGCGGATATCTAGGTAACCTACTACGACGGGCTGCGGCTACGTTTATTTATGGTAACGTGTTTCATTCATGATTAACAGTGTGATGAATATGGGGGCGTCGTGAGATGAATAATTGAGCAGTGATTCAAGTTTTGAGATAATAATGGAAGCGTTGTGAGAAATGATTTTGTTTTACAAAATTTAGGATAAATCTAGCTAGTTTTACTAAATATTCAATGCTAAACGATTCCATAAGAGTACGTAAGCATATTTAGTTTTTTTGTTCAATGATTTCGGGGAAATTTGGTGTTAAATCCGTGCATTCCTCGTGAATATCGGCTTAATGAGATGAATAATGGAGCAGTTTCCCTACGTCAACTTGGCAACTTCAAACAGAATGAAGTACCGCGTGAACTTTCCGTGCGAAAATACACAGAAATCAAAATGGCGAAGCTGTTGTCTGATTCAGTCTTTGAACATTAAAGGAATTCCTCGATGACCATAAGAATCCGGCATCGAGATTTCACACAGATTTAGTTCAAATTGCGAGGAATTTCCTGAACATAAACAGTTGCAGCTAACAGTGATGATCGCCAAAGAATGTCACAATATCATTTTGCTATTTTGTATGTCGTTTAATTCATTTACGAATTTTGCATGCCCGAGCAACATATTTGGATAATTTCTGAAAACTATTCCTAGTCTCTAACGAATTTGGGAAACCACAATTGAAAACTATACGTTGTATAAAACGTAGAACCTATCAGACAATTAAATGCTTTTTACTTTACCGGTAGTTAAATTCTACGTGAAACTCACATGACATGCATATGTCTACTGAATAAGATTCACAGGACAAATCATCTCACCAGTTCATGATGAACTCAAATGACAATCACGTAAAATCTACATGAAAAGGACAGTGGAAAATATTCACAAAACTTTTCCGGTAATTATAACGTGAAAAATATTTTGAGTGTAAGTATTTACAATAAGAGGTTCACGAAACGGTATTCATATTTGATTTTGTAAACACAAGAATAACAAAAGTTATTTAGCTTGCATTGAAAATAGATACTCTTAGGAATGTTTTCATAAAAATTCAATTATTATCTGAATCGAAAAAGTAGAACCAAAGTTGTCATAATTTCAAGCGCATTGCAATTTACCAAAATTCTTGGTGGGCCGAAAATTTAATCTAGACCTTTTGCTTGTTCTTAAAAATGCTCCTGTGGCTTGTACGATAACTGGAACTCCATTCTAGGGTAAAAAAACTGACAAAAGTAACTTTCGCAGTAAAGTATGTTCATCTTTCGAATCAATTTACGTACGCCATCAGCAATTCACAGTTCTTCTAAATATTTCTATTGTCGCTTCTCTACAAAATTTAGCGAATTAGCGATTAGCGTTTCGAAGGCCAAAATTTTAGCGACGCTAACAGTTTCGCTAACCAGCTCAAAAATTAGCGAAATCGCTAAATCGATTTTAACGTCGCTAAATAGCGAATTAGCGGTATGGTGTACACCACTGCCAACGGCGTTAGGCCCGTTAGCTCCATGGATAACAGGTCGACCATCTGGGTGAACCTTTCAGTAGACCAACGCGGCGGAGCATAGCAACTGCAATAGAACACTCCGTTCACCTTTGCAACTACGTACCCTTCTTCTGAGGTTGAAACAACCTCCTGAACCGGAAACCTGCCCGTCGTCCATATGGCCGCCATGCTGGACCTATCCGCAACCCAGTTACCGTTTCCGGGAGGGATGCGGTAGGGGTCCGATATGATGGCAATGTCCGACAACGACTCAGTGGCTGCTCGGTGTAGCAGCTGCTGGGCCGCGAAGCAATGGTTCAGGTTCAGTTGCGTCACCCTCACGCCAGTGGTTTCGCAGCCGGCTTACCGGCAGGGCACCTGGGGCCTCCCATAAAGTGTGTGTGTTTGTGTGTGTGTATGTGTGTGTGTGTATGTGTGTGTGTATGTGTATGTGTGTGTATGTATGTGCAGAATTTTATTCTCACTCACTTTTCTCAAAGATGACGGCACCGATTTTCATTAAATTAATTGCAAATGAAAGGTCTAGTGGTCCCATAAGACCCTATCAAATTTCACTATAATCGGGTTTTTAGTTCAGAGGTTATGTATCAAAATGTCAAAATCACGAAACATCATTATCTCAGAAAACAAGATTGGTTCAAATGAACGGGCTACCTTAAAAATCCTTAACTTTTGAATTTTATAAAGATTGATCATGTGGTTTAAAAGTTATGGAAAGAAACATGTTCTGGAGACTGTTTTATCTCACTCATGTTTCTCAGAGCTTGCTTAACCGATTTTTATAAAATCAGTGTCAAATGGAAGGTCTAGTTGTCCCCTAAGACCCTTTTGATTTGTTTTGTAATCGGACTATTACTTTGCCAGTTTCAACATGTGAAATCTAGCTATGAAAAGAAACATATTTCGAAGAATACTCAAACTCACTCACTTTTCTCAGAGATGTCTGAACCAATTTCCACAAAATTAGTGTCAAATAAAAGGTCTAGCTGTCTCATAAAATCCTATAGAATTTCATTGTAATCGGACTGTGACTTTGTCTGTAATGTGAAAATCACGAAACTTCATTATTTTTCAAACCACACAACCGATGCAAACAATGTTGATATCAAATTAACGGGCTAGTTAAGGGTTAACTAAAGAATTTTATAATGATTAGGCATGTGGTTCAAAAATTATGAAAAGAAACCTGTTCCGATGACTTTTCAAATTCATTCGTTTTCCCAAAGATTGCTGAACTAATTTCAACAATCTCAGTGTCAAATGAGCGGCTTTGACGTCCCCTTCTCACTGATTGTCAGCCACAGCAGCACTTTCTTGGGGAACTTGGTGTGTAAAATGAAATTCACCTCGGAGCTTACATCCTTACTTTCCTACGAAGTGCCCTGCCAGTCGTTGCCATCCATGTTCGCTAGGTAATTTTCACAGTTTGGCTGGTGGCACCAACCCTCCGACAAAGCACACGCACCGATGTAGCCACTTTTTCCTCGGTCTTTGTTTTCAACACCCTTTGGAGCTTCTCATCGCTCAGGGTCGTCGAACGTTCGGAACAGGATTTTCTTTCGATGCTTTGATTCTTGTCCAATAACACCAAGATATTGTAGATACCGGAACGGGCGTATCCGTCGCACGATGTCCGTTATTGATGCGGCGAGGTACCGTTCTTTGAACGCGCACACTTCTGAATGAAGTAGTTTCACTGTTTTTGCCATTCCGGTTAGTGTTCGAGTTGATTTTTTCTAAGATTGATGCTGCATGGGTTGTTTCGTTAGTGCGTAGCCCATGGAAAATCGACAATTTTTGTGCATTTTTCTTATGCAAACGTTAAGGCTCAACAGTTCTGTTTCCTCGAAAAAAGTTTCCATCGAAAAGTTACATTTAAGCGGGCTTCTGGTAAGGCTTCACTTACACTAGTGAAAGTCTGACTTTTTGACCAATAAAAAAATGCACAAGAGTAGCTCTTGAAGTTTTCGAAAACGAAATTTTGTTTGATAGCAAATCGCTTAGAAATGTATGAAATCTAGCTTCATACAATTTTTTTTGTATCCAATGAACAAAAGGCTCAAAGACTTGCTCAGCAGTTTGAGAGTGTTCATAACTCAAATTCGAAATTTTTGAGTCCAATTGAAAATGAAGTCACACGTCAATTTGATTTAATTTCTTCTCAGATTTTTTTACCTGCAGAAATAATTGAAACTAACTTGAATGAGATTAAATCAATTATTAAAAATTTCAAAAATATGAAAGCACCTGGTGACGATGGAATCTTTAATATACTAATCAAACATCTCCCTGAGAGCACAATGGAATTTTTAGTGAAAATTTTCAATTGCTGCTTCAAAATTGCATATTTTCCCAAATTATGGAAAAATGCAAAAATTACTCCCATTTTAAAACCGGATAAGAACCCAGCTGAAGTTTCAAGTTATCGACCAATCAGTTTGCTTTCTTCAATAAGTAAACTGTTTGAGAGAATTATTCTTAACAGAATGATGTCACACATCAACGAAAATTCAATTTTTGCAAATGAACAGTTTGGATTTCGCCATGGGCATTCCACTACTCATCAATTGCTCAGAGTTACTAATATGATACGAGCTAACAAATCTGAAGGTTATTCCACTGGAGCTGCTCTTTTAGACATAGAAAAAGCATTCGACAGTGTTTGGCATAAAGGTTTGATTGCGAAATTGCAAACTTTTAATTTTCCAATTTTCCTAATCAAAATTTTAAAAAAATATCTTACTGATCGAACTCTGCAGGTTGTCTATCAGAATTCAAAATCTGATAGATTTCCTGTCAGAGCAGGTGTACCTCAAGGTTCAGTCTTGGGTCCAGTCCTGTACAACATATTCACTTCAGATCTTCCTGATTTGCCTCCAGGATGCACAAAGTCATTGTTCTGCGATGACACAAGCATTTCCGTAAAAGAAAAAAGTCTTCGTGTCATATGCAGTCGATTGCAGAAAAGTTTAGATAATTTTTCTTCCTACTTGCAAAAGTGGAAAATCTCTCCCAATGCTTCTAAAACTCAAATGATAATTTTTCCGCATAAGCCTAGGGCTTCTTTCCTCAAGCCAAACAATAATCACGTTGTCAAGATGAATGGGGTTATTTTAAGTTGGTCCGACAAGGTTAAGTACTTGGGACTAATTTATGATAAAAAACTTATTTTCAAAGAGCACATTGAGAGTATACAAGCCAAGTGCATCGAATATACGATATGTTTATATCCTCTCATTAACAGGAATTCTAAACTTTGTTTAAAGAATAAACTTTTGATTTACAAACAAATTTTTAGACCAGCAATGCTGTACCGATCTGGTCAAGTTGCTGTTCAACAAGGAAGAAAACGCTCCAAAGGATTCAGAATAAAACTCTGAAAATGATTTTGAAGCGTCCTCCTTGGTTTGGTACACTCGAATTACATAGACTTACTGGTGTTGAACCATTAGAAGCTATGTCAAATAAAATTATTAACAATTTTCGACAAAAATCGTTGCAATCCTCAATTGCTACGATAAGCTCTCTTTATAGCCAATAAGTTAGCAATTAAGTTAGTTGTAAGTTTACTTCCCGTTTTCTGACAAGTAGGTTTAAATCCCTACGAATGATAAGTCCTAATTGCGAAAGCAAACAAATCCTAACAATTAAAATTACAAATTTCTAACAGTGTTGAGAAGTCACCATTTGTGATTGGACACACATACTCATTATTTACTAATATTTATCATAAATACTTAAGCTACTAACAAATCCCCCCTTAAAAAAAAAAAAAAAAAAATAGCTTCATACAATCTCGCTCAACGATATCCATTGAAAAGCAGTCGCTCGCACATGTGCACGGCAGTTTCTTTTTTTTGGTTTTGTCCGATAATTCCGTGTGGGTAAGTACCCACAGGGATATTTTCCGAGTGGGTACTATCACCCATACTACCCACATCAACCGCCGGCCCTGAGAAGATGCAGTCGATTGCAGAAAAGCTTAGATATTTTCTTTTCTTAAACTAAATTGGTCTTTCTTTTTTCATAAGTCTAGAGCTTCTGCTCTCAAGCCAAACAGTAATAATGTTATCAAGTTGAATGGAATCATTTTAGATTGATCTGATATGGTAAAAAGCTTCTTCATCGTTAGTCAAAAAGTCATTTGATAACATTTAAAGTTTTTAAACTGGTGCACGTTTTATTCCATTTGTGAAACTTTTTAATCAAGCTGCATGTCTTCTGCCCATAAATATATTTTCCTGAATCATGTCTCTACAAAGTTCTAATTTCTATCAAAACTCTGACAAATAAATTCAGAAAAATAGCAACAGGTAAAAATGTTAGAAATTTAGCTGATAGTTCTGATACTTAGTTTATTATTTTGGCTAAGAATAGCTGAAACTAAAGATTACCGTAACCTATGGTATTAACATGTTTATGTCTATAAATTTTACCCAAAACTAACAAAATAACTTTATTTAAATATTGTAGTGGTTCTGAAAATATCCAAAATGACATCTAAGGTCGGTTTCCAGCCTTAAGATATCTTTCCGGTTTTGGAAATACTCATGTTAGGTGGTGATTGCCCATTTCTGGTTGTTCTCCAGAAACCGGGAGTTGCCACCATGGATTTTAAAAATAGGACCGATTTCTCGACTCTCAACATCATTCTGGTTCCGCCATTTTCGGCTGTATTCCAGCAATCGGAAATCGCCATACTGGATTTCAAAATGGCATCTTGATCTCTAGATTTTCTATCTCTTGGCACAATTTTAGTTCCCAAAATACCCATATTGGATGTTATATGGCCATTAGGGCGCCAATAATCGTATGGAAAAAGAGTGACCAGAAAATTTAAAAAAACCCTATACAAAATGTTCACCTGCTCGAAAAAACACCCTGCGCAAAATTTCAGCTCAATCGGACTTAAAATGGGGTGGCGCAAAGCGATTAAAGTTTTTGAAAACCGAAAAATCACCCAAGGGAGGGGGTACGTGAAATTTCGGTTTTCGAAACTTTTTTTTTATGCCAAATGACCTAAAAACGCATGAAACGTCGAGAATTGGTGTCATCTGAAAAAAAAAAAATTTTGCAAAAATTTACTCTCTGGGAGTCTGGGACACCCCCACCCCCCTCGGGTGATTTTTCGGCTTTCAAAAACAGCCAAACTTCAATCGCTTTGCGCCACCCCATTTTAAGTCCGATTTAGCTTAAATTTTGCACAGGGTGTTTTTTCGAGCAGGTGAACATTTTGTATTGGGTTTTTTTTTAAATTCGAGATGACCATTTTGGCTGGCACCCTAATGGCCATCATAGGCTGTTCTCCGAAAACCGGAAGTCGCCACCTCGGATTGGCATCTGGGGAGAAAATTAGCAGACAAACCAACTCGAATGTCTTGACATTTTTGCTTACTACTAACAGGTCTTAACAGTCTCTAGATAAGAGTGCTTACAAAATGCACGCGAATGCGACGCGACAAAAGTCGCATCGCTTGCGTTGCTTTGCGTGCGTTTACTTTGGCTTTGCTCTAAAACGATAGAGCTTTTATGCTTTACAAGCTTCGTAGCCATGAGCTGTATATGGGACGAAAGTGGTACTAGATTGTTACTTTAGGATTGTTGAGTTCAAATAAGGTAATCAATTAATATAACTAGACATGAATTTTCAGTAAATCATGTATTTACTGAATAATTCGATTTTGTTTAGAATTCATAAACTTCTGGTATCATCGATAATGCTTTTCAACATTTATACTTTAGTATGCAACATTCTTGCCTGACCATGTGTTAGATTCCGAAATTGAAGAGCACGAAACAAGAGAGTTCATTCTCCTCTCGGGGTGCTGAGTAACCGCAAAAAGAGTCAAAACAACTTTCGTTCTTCACACACTAAGCGACTAAGCTTCTGTGAACTACTGCCCAAGCTATAACTTTTAAGTCGAATTTTTTCTCGATTCTGAGAGTTCGATTTTCCTGGCAGTGGATGTATGTGTTCGACTGGTAGCCGGTATCGGCTTCCACGCTGACCGTAAGCCTCACGTGTTCGCTCTTTTTTTATTTGCTTCTCACCAGCCAGCCAACCACAGCCAGGTGCCCGCGCAATCCACCTTTTTGAACGTTGGCTCGGACGTTGTTTGATTCGATCGGTGAATTTCAGTTACTCAATGTCCGTGCTCCGTGAATGACACGAATCAGTGGGAAGCTCTAGGCTTTAGTGTGCTCGCCTTCTCTCTCTGTGTTTTGTAGTTAGTTTGTAGCGGGTAGAAAGCACCTGTAGTTTTTTCTCTATTCGGATCGATCTGATAATTGATAGAATTTCCACCACAGTGAATAGCTTTTTAGAGGAATTTCCCGGCTGTAATAGAAAATGTGAATCCATTACACCTGCTCTACACGATGTAAATTTGCACAGTTGTCGTTTCACGTTTAGTCTCTCAGCGTGGTCAAGTGTTCAAATGTGGAAATGTGTTAAGAAAACTTGTTTTCTTGTGCTGCGATTTGTCTAAGCGGAAGATTAGCCAATAGCGAAAGTCTAACTCGGAGGACGGCACTTCTCGAGCGACGATTTTTTCACTACTCACTAGTCCGTAACTTCGTCTTCGATCGACTGCATCGATTGCGATAGTCGAAAGTGTCATGTGCAATACATACTGCTCGGGAGAAATAATAAACAAACAAGTGTCGAGCCTCTCGAATCCACATCGCGTTATGTGCTGTGCAATGTCATTTCGCTAGTCTACACTCGATTCAGCCTGTTAATAGTGGAAGCCGCTTCGAAAGTGAACGCCGAGAGTCTCAACGCATAAGTGGAGTGAAAAATAAATAAGAACCGACTCTCGTGTACGAAAAAAAAATTGTTTAATCTTTGCATCACCCGTGCCGGGCTGACGTGCGCATAGGTTTATTTATCCACTCTATACATAGTGTATTACCGCGTGGGGCTCACAATATCCCACCTCAACTAGGTGGCAGATCGAATCCGCGGAATCGGTCAGCAAGCAAACCGGCTGCAGGATGGTGCAATGGACCCTGGTTTGGGCCGGCGTCGGAGTCCTAACGGCCGTTTGCGGCGCTCTGCTCGGATTGATTGTCTTTCCTGGGGCGGTTCATGACAAAATTATCGAGGTTAGTGCACGGTTTTCGAACTTGATTTTCGGTGGAAATTTATATGTAAATCGTGGGCTGTTTTGATAAAATATAGAGCCAAAGTCTTATAATTATAAAGTCACGAAAAGAGCGCTTTACGTGAACGGATTCTACCTAAAGGTTATATTTTTGAATATATTACTGCTTAATTTAAGTCAAGCTATTGATTGTTAATGTTTTTTGTCGATCTCATACTTCATCGAATTCGTATTTTCATAAGGGCTCAATAAATTCAAATGATTTGTATACACCTATTTTTTGTGCTATCAATTTACATTTTTAGTAATTCTTGATGTTGAGAATATGTTATGTTTCCATTTTTTCTACTACCAAATTTGGTAGTAGAATTGAATGGAAACATAACCTACTCCCAATATTCAATTCCAATCTACTAAGACGCTCGAAAATTTATTTAAATTCTTGATGTATTGATCGTTTTTGCTTTCCTGCCTTATCACCGTGACTAATTTTTGAATCTTTAACTGATGAAATAAAATCAAAGTTGTACGCAATAATTTGAAATTTTCAAGACGTATTTCACTTTAAACTATTTTTGACTGTATTTTTTTTCAACCGCAAACGCATAGAAGACTTTTTGAAAAATTCCCACTGTTAATGTTTAACGTTACACAGTATAACATTAAAGCATTTTATACAATCAGCACCTACAACATTTTAAATAGCTCATATTACGGTCATTGTGACCTTATTTAGTCCGCACGTTAAAAATCAAAGAAACGATCGAAAAGTTACTTTCAAAGTGTAAGTGACGAACCTGCCATAAGAGGAACGAACTCTAACGCAATGCAGTCAGTCTAATGTGACATCCTCTTGCGAGGCCCAAGAGCGACTTTCCAGATACCTACCTACAGACACGAACTTTCGATTTCCACGCCGCAACCTCCCTGTTTTCCGGCTCTATCCGGTCACCACAGCCAGTCTGCGTCTGTCGAAGGAAAACTTTTACACGCCTGGTTGCACCAACATCCGACGAGCAAACAGAGGGCCTACCAGATGAGTACGAGCTACTGCTTGTGCCCGAGCACGACAATCTATGCCAATTTTCGTAACACAAAGCACACCTTCGAAACACCCATCGATTCGGTGTTTGTTTGGCTCTCAAAATACTGAACAAACTTGGCGACGGAGATAATGAAAAACGACGTTAGCATTGTACTACATTAAATGTGATTATTGACTCCTAGTACTTGCTTTGTTTTTACGATTTTTATCAAGCGGAGATGAGATTTATCACGCAGAAGTTAAAATATTAAGCGAAACCGATTACACAAGCTAAGGGTCGCCATTAGCCTTGACACAAAACAAGCGCTACCGGGAAAGATTTAAGTAAAACAACAGCTGCTGCATTCAATGTAAAGCAGAGAAAGACAATCAATAGCGGTGTCATCTTTTGCGTGCTTTTCAGCGTATCGACTGCGATCATTTCACAGGCAAGTATTAATGCTAATTCCAAGTGATGATCATAATTACCGACGGGGTTTCCCTTTTCCTGGTTGTAGTTAGTAAAATATACTTCTTTTTCTTTTTTATGAATGTTGTTAATGAATATGAATTATAATGTAGATTAACATTCAATAGCTGGGTGCTTTATATTGTTTACTTATAGTAATGATAAAAAAATTTACATATAAACCGAAAACATTAGTTTGGTGTGGTTTTACCCAAATGGTTTTTAAGATATTTAGAATAAGCTGATCTTATCAGTTTCGCTTATATTAAATCAACTTGAAAGATTTGAATGGTGCACATCTCTGCCTCTTCCTTTTGAAATTCTTTTTTGTTTTCGTACATTTTTACTCTATTTTTCTAATAAATTTATTGGGATATGATAATAAATTTTTTTAGATCTGTTTTTTACACTTTGTAATGTTTTCACTATATTCATCCGAACTAGAAGCATACATTTGATGTTTTGAAGTCATTCTGTATTTTTTCCTGCAAAAACCACACATTAAAAGTTAATTCAACTTAAAAAAATTAAAAAATGAAATTTGTCATAAAACCTTTTTAATAGTGAATGTTTTTTGAATGGCCAGAATTATCTACAGTTTTGCTGATGACACTATACTGATTAAACGAATCGTTTTGGCTCTAAACAATTTCTTCATCAATCGATAATGGGCTCAGACCAAAGCTCTTAAAAGAACGTTAGCACAAAGAACTTATGAATCGAATTGTCTGAGACGAGTGCCTATTAATGATAAAAATAATTTTGGCAGCAAAACGAATCATTTATACACCGTTAAAATATATGTTTTTTTTTTCTTGAATCGCCCTACTATAGCAATCAAATTTAGAATTCCACCACATCTTGCGGCAGATATGGAAGCACTGTTCACACTATGCAAATATTTAGATCCATTTTTTTCTCACACAACAAACGACAGCACTTGCTTTAGAGCACTTTAAACTGACGGTGTCATACTTTGAACGGAGCTGTAATAAAGTACATTCACTTGAAAGTCGCAGGAAAAAAGTAGACGAAACGAGTAGTTTCAAAAGCTTTGTTTTATTTTAATTTTCGACTGACGAAGAGAACCAGATGATGCCCAGAATGTAATTGAGTGAATATTAACAATCCAATTTAGACTCTCTGTGAACAATAACATTGAGAGCACCAGAATATGATAATTTATTTCAAATCAAATCTAAATAACATTTAGATTTAAATAACATTTAGCGCTTAGCCCATGATGTACGAAAAATGCGTACCGCAGTTTTTGACGTAGAACTACGTTTCTCAGGAAGTTCGGCTACATACCTGGCTACATAGGGATGTAAAATGAAAATCTAAAACCGGAAAAAGTGAGGAATATGTCCAATTTCAAATGCCAATAAATCGGTTAGTTTTCAATGGATTTCCTTCGTTCCTGCAGCAATAGATTGGAAAATCTTTTCAGATTCCTCCCAAATTTTTTCCCAAAACTATTGAAAATTGTCTTGTCAAAACGGAAAATTCGACCTCTGATTGGCCGTTATATGATTGTTTTCCAAGCGCGGTCGACATAATTATAGACCTAGTGAATTTAAATGTGCTATTTGACCTATATAAGAGCCTGTTTCAACCGCAACCGCTCATATTTATTCTAACAGCAACAACAGCAGTCCTTTCTTAGCAGCAGCAGCAGTGCAGCGAATACCAATGGCAGTGGATAGCGGCCACAGCCGTGCCATGGCGACGAATAATGCAGCGTTTGCAGGGTCTCAGAATCGATAGTAGCAGGGCCAACTGATGCAGCGGCATTTCCTTTAGTGAACTGCTGTTTCTGTGTGATAGATGCATCCAATAAAAAGTTGTCTAATTTTGACAACACACCAACGTTCTGGAAAGCTGGCGTTCAAAATACATGAGCCGTCTAGTTTTGAGTGTTAGAACAGCTTTTCACTGTGTTATCTATCACAAGGTATACCTTATTTGCTTATTTGTCAGTGATAACGCAAAGATGTGATCGGCATCTTATCCAATTGAATTGAATTAAACAGCAAATTGTACTTTTCAGGATAAAATAAATATCTAATTGAAGAGTTAATATTTTTTGTTAAATTAATTTACACCTTCAAATGTTGGAACAGCTATAAATTTTACTTCATCTCCTTGTCACAGAACGTACTGATTTTTTTGCTTCAGTAATAAGTACAACACCCGAACAGCTTTGATTATCGGCATAAAAATTAAGTTATCGCATAATCTTAAATCTTAAAAATTGTCAAGACCTAATATGACAAACAACTATATTATTGAAAATAACACAGTGCAACAAAAATTGACTTTTTTTTCTGCCTTGGCTTCTATATATAATTTTTTTGTGTATTTTTATGCAAAACTAAATTTCCCCGAGTTTGAACATATTTCAACTTAAGGGACAACAATGGCGCCATTTTGAATTTTTGAGAAACCGGTAATTTTTGTGGTTTATTCGACGCCATTTTGTTTTAAGTTTAAATATCGAAATTCTAAGAGTTTGTCCACATATTAGCATCTTTTTACCCATTTTTTGAAAAAAAAAAAACAGATCTTAAATCGGACAAAAACTTAACTCAAAACGGTGATTCTACGAAACCGGGTTTGGCATAGTTTTAGTATATTTCACAAAGCAAAATAATATCGATTATTTCTGAGTATTAATGGTAATTCGCTAATATCTTAAAGTGGTAGTCAAATTATATCTTATTTTAAGTAAAAAAGTCTCAGAAAACGAATGGTAGGGGTCTGGTCTACGTTAAATGTCAGCAGATAAACCTATTTTAGTATTGTAGGAGAATTGGAGCAAAATCGACATTTTGCTGACATTTTACGTTGATCAGACACCTACCATTCGATTTCTGAGACTTTTTTACTCAAAATAAGATATAATTTGACTACCACTTCAAGATAATAGCGAATTACCATCAATACTCAGAAATAATCGATATTATTTTGCTTTGTGAAATATACTAAAACTGTGCCAAAACCGGTTTCGTAGAATCACCGTTTTGAGCCCAGTTATTGTCCGATTTAAGATCTGTTTTTTTCAAAAGATGGGAAAAAGGATGCTAATATGTGGACAAAATCTTAGAATTTTGATATTTGGTCGTAGAACAAAATGGCGCCGAAAAAACCTCAAAAATTTCCAGTTCCTCAAAAATTCAAAATGGCGCCATTGAAATATGTTCAAACTCAGGAAAATTTTTTTTCGCATCAAACTTCATCAAAAAATCATACATAGGAGCCAAGGCAAAAAAATTGTTGCACTGTGTAATCAATCCTTGTTGCAACGCAAATTTCGATTGATCTGATTGGCTGTTATATGATTGCACGGTCGACAGAATTATAGACCTAGTAATCGGAAAGTACTATTCGGCCCATATGAGAGCCTGTTTCAGCCGAAACTGTTCATATTAGTTCTAGATAACGACTACAACAATCCTTACTCTACAGTTGCAGCTATATAAAGTATTTGGGCCATCAAATTTTCAGTGTGAAAACAGTTTTCAACTGTGTTATCAGAAAAATGCCTTAATCTCTTCTGTCGGGGTAGTACACAGATGCGATCCACATTATATTCGATATGAAATTGAACAACAACAGTCCTTATAAGGACAACAAACAAATTATGGAAGATTTTAGATTTTCTCGTTTTGCGCTGGAATTAAAAGTAAAATGCTATTTTAATCTGCATGCACTTTGCCTGTTTGCGTTGTATAGTGTCTGTTTCAATCCTGTTCAATGATGTATGTGAAAACTAAAATTCGGTGGCACTTCAACTTTCGTTTTACACTAAATTTTATATATATTCAATTCAAGTAATGCAATAAACAACCTTATGTAGTTCTACGTCAAACTTGCAGTCGTGGCTTTGCATACAACCCTTGTGTTTTTTATTCTGTTTGTTTACTGTTAACATACTGCAAAGCTGTTAAGGAAATTATGGAATGCTGTTTTGCAGTTTTAAAAAATCTTAAACAATACTAAAGGTTTTAGGAAATGTCAAATTTTTTTTTATTTAACGTCTTAGTCGAATGGAATTGAGTATTGAGAAAAGTTATGTTTCCATTTAATTCTACTATCAAAAGATGGAATACCTCTTTATATCGACCAATATTGATGATGACCTTTTTGCAGGGCGACGCGAATAAAATCTGGCAAAAATCTGGCTCGTTGTTTAATATCTGACAGATTCTGAAGTTTATCTGTTTGTCAGGCGCAGAAATCAGAAATCTGACAAAATCCAGATTTTTCTGGCATACTGGCAACGTTGATACCAACTGCTCAACTCGGCGGGTTGCATAAGCACCATAAGATGATGGTTGTATGTAGCAACCGAAACACGTACGTATATACGGACGGTATAAGAGGGTATTCGATTTTTTTGGTAGTGGAATTAAATGGAAACATAACCTATTCTCATTATTCCTAATAATGTTCTATGTTTTATTCAGTAGTAGAACACTCTATTCATGTTCTTCTTGTGGGTTGCCGTCAGTATCTACTCCGTTTATTTATTATCGTTTTATCCGAATCTTCAAAAGCCCTTCATTCTCTGAGATTTTTTTAAACACTCCGTACAAACGTAGAATACAAAAAGTTAACACTATTTGACTCGATATTTCAAAAACATATACTAAAAAATCTCGCTTGCGTAACCCTAAAAACCTCTAACTTACATTTTTCTTCCCAATCCGAGTGTCTGGTTGGGATTTATAAAATTCTATTCAAAGCATATTTTTAGTATCGAATTCATAAATTTCTAATTGTTATGGAATTTGAAACATGGTTAACATCTCCAACTTAAGTAAACATCCAAACTTTTTAGTTTATTGATAATTCTTCTTCTTCTTGGGTTTTTGATTGTTTACACTTCTAATTTTTATATTTTCCTAGTTTCATAATAATTATGAAGTTTGCAATGCGCCAATGTTCCACTTTGTTTTCTGGTAGTGAAAAGAGATGGTCGGGTACGGGTATTTTTACCCGATACCCGTACCCGACCCGTACCCGACGGGTTCAGGTCGGGTTTCGGGTAACGCCAAAAAATATTTGTCGGGCTCGGGTCGGGTACGGGTAATTTAAAAAACCAAGGCTTCGGGTTCGGGTCGGGTACGGGTTTGAAAAATTCTCAATTGGTCGGGTACGGGTAATTCGATTTTCGTGCATGATGAGAATTTAATTATCAACTTTTCTAGCCTAGGTGTTTTAGCATACTCTTGGTCTGGAAAGGAGAAACGGATACGAAGCAGCACGAAGTTGCATCGGTAACTGTATCATTGATTTCTATAGAAGAATGATTGCATTTTCTTGACCGTGGACTTATTCGAAAAATACTTATTATGATACTATAACTCCATCATAAGTAAAGCAAATAATATGCTGGGCTTTGCTAAGCGGTTCAGCCACAATTTTCAAGACCTGTACACTATCAAACTATTGTATATTACATATGTTAGACCTATTGTAGAATATTGTAATCTCATATGGATCAGTCCAAAAATATTTCCTTCTTTACGCGCTTCGCAACTTGAATTGGACTGCATTTCATTTGTCATCGTATGAAGCACGTTGCATGCTCATTAATCTGCAAACACATAAACAACGCCGCGAATTTGCAATGCTATTCTTCGTCAATGACATTATTTCAAAGCGTATAGACTCATCTGCATTACTATCACAACTCAGCTTTTATACACCTTCACGGCATCTTAGAACGAGAAAACTTTTTTCGGAAAAACAATGCAGAACTAATTATGCAAAAAATGGTCTCATAAATCGAATGATGTGTCATTATAATCTACATTGTAAAACCATTGGCATAACAGTTAAAAAAAAAAACAAATTAAAAATTGTCTGAAATACACTAGAAATATTTAGCTCGTAACAAGAACATTGTAAACACTATAAATAATAACTGAAAGAAATATTTATGTAGTCTACATTTGCTTGACAAAAAAAATAAACAATTTAAAATAAAAAAATAACATCCACACAAATATATCTGTCCTTTGGTAAGCTACGAGTTTTGAAAGTTTGCCAATTTTTTAAAAGCATTTTTGTTGTTTAAACGTGTAAGCAATGTTTACAAATAAACTCTTTTCGCAGATCTCCTACGTAATTATTACTCGGGTATCAAAAAAAAGTCGTTTGGTAACAGTTTCGAACTATGAACTTCATCACGGTTGAGTCTTGATTTTCGAGTCATATTCGGGTTACAGTTACACGCTATCAAAAAACAACGAATATGCGTGTCATCTGTTTCGATAAATTTTTAGTGTAGTATTCGTTTCTCCCTCCCAGGTCTTGGTTTGCCCTGTGACCAGGGATGCCGCATGCAGTGAAGGAAATGAAATGATTTTGAGCTGATTGTTTTTTCATCTTGAGTTGTGCACATCATGAAGTGCACAGTTCATGACTAAAATTGTATCCTCTCAATACGTAATAAAATGTTGGTGCCTTGGTCACTCGGAGATGACAAATACAACAGTTGACTACCAAGTCAGAATTTCATGGAACGCGAGTCGGGCCATCGGACCCATCTCTCTCAAAATTCATGCGGGTTGAACGAAATTCGCTCGAAATACACGATCTCTCGTATTGGTGTGTGCGCTGGACGCTCTATTTCTGTTTTTTCGTCTTTCTCTTTTGGCGCCGGGATATTCTTTCGGTTTTTTTTTTGTCTTTCTATACATACAACTCTGAGAATAGAGTGATGCGCGTTGCTCCGTTGTAATTCTCTCTTCGTACGTGGCGCATCGTAGGCAGCGTTGCCAGGTATCCAGATTTAGCTGGATTATCCAGATTTTTGAACATGTATCCAGGTAAACAGCTTTGATGTCCAATTATCCAGATTTTTCATGGAAGATCCAGATTTTATTTTCTCTGTTCCGCAAAAAGGTCATCACTTCAATTTTAGCGCGAAATTTTGCAATTTTGTCACCTCAAATTTTGCGTACCCCAAGACTTTTATCCGAAAAATTATCCTTTCACTCCACGAAATGACTGCCACATTTTTCCAGATTTTTATTTTGCCTTTTCCAGATTTTTAAAAAAATGACCTGGCAACGCTGATCGTAGGAAAAAAACGATAGCAACAAGCAAAAGAATAGTTGAGAGTCCCATAAATGTTGGTTGGATTGCATCTCGCATCGCAGTGACGCAGCAGCGATGATGCGGTGCGGTGATGATGGGAGGGAGAGTAAGTAGTTCGGAAGGTATTTTTTTCGGCAGGTTTTCTATAGCAGCCAAACAGATACCAAAATGTGCTATGTTTGTTACCGAGAAATCATACGTTTGTTGTATTGCGTTGGGATTTCGTCCATGACATTACTCACTAGTTTTTGTTATGATTAGTGAATGGAATATTTTCCTCATACTAATTTGGGTAGTAACGTTATGGAAGAGTGAGAGGGGATGGAGTTTTGAAAATCTTTGAATAATGCTTGACTTGCTTTTGAACTGGTTTTGGATGCATTATTGCAGATTTTGATACTGCATTTTCACGTTTCAGTGCTGCGATTTTCAGGTTTTAGTGCTGTATGCCAATTGTGTTGAACCGAATATATTTGTACAGAAGTACAGAAATAACACCGAGAGGTAAAATAAGGCTATCTTTAGCATAAATTTGTAGAGGTTTGTAGAATTATCATTCTTATTAAACATATGCTGGCAACGACATTTTAATTATCACTGGACTTGTTTATTCATACTAAATTCAACAAGGAACTTAGAATATAAGCATAACAACTCAGATCTTTGAAGGTTTTCTATATTTCTGAGTACAAATGACAAAGTATTTACAGATCAAATTTGTAACGGCTAATTTAACCAACATATTTACCCTAGTAAAAATGTTATGCAGCTTAAATCCAAACAAAATATGGCAAGTGTTTTTTACGTCTAATGCCTGATTAATACCTGATAAAATCTGCAATATTTTCTGATACAAATAGGTAGACAAATCATTAAAAGTTTTTCTATCTTTCACAACAGTTCGAAAAACATAGAGGAGAAACAATTGGTATGATAAAAAGCTCATCGAAGCTTTTTTCCTGATTGGTCTGATTTCAATTAGTCGAATGTTCGCGGAATACCAGTTCAAGAAACACTAGTTAGGGCCAACAATAGTGGTCTGGCGCTTTGCCACAACGATTATAAGGTTAGTTTCAGAGCTATATGCTCTCTACTGAAAACAGTTACAGTTTGAACCTTTGTTTTTATTTGTTTTGTAAATATTCGAACTGTTATTAAAATTTGTATACACTTGTAACAGTAAGGAAAAAATTCTTAATACATATTTAGAAGAAATTTGTTTTGTAAGTTCTCCGTACGTCACAATTGAATCAGTTGTTACACACCCTGTTGACACAGTGCGGTTCGATGGTTCGATTTTGGTAACATATTTATTTGCTTTCATTGACCACAGGGGGTTTGTTTCTGAAAAGTTGGTTGGGTTTGTAACGACAGATGTTGTTTGGCCATAATGGGTCAAGTAGGAGAAACATGCTGTTAGTGATAAATCAAACGGGCCCGTAACATCAAAATTGCACAAAAGCTTGAAAACTCCGAAATTCAAAGAGTAGTAAATCTAGAATTTGTTTATATTAAAATGTTAATCTGACTTAACACCAACTAATTATATGTAAGGAATTACCCATCGTGAAAAAAAATCAATTTTGTCAATGATCAAGGAACAACTTTATTTGAAATAAAAAAGTCTCTCTCTCTCTTTCTCTCTCTCTCTCTCTCTCTCTCTCTCTCTTTCTCTCTCTTTCTCTCTCTCGTGCTTTCTTCCTCTTTCTGCTTTCTCTGTGAGTGCGTATGTGTTTGTTTGTTCATATTGTGTGTATCTTGTGTGTAGTGTGTGTTTTAGTGCGGTAGTGAAACACTTAAAAAAACATCGGTGTAAGCCTCATGTCTTTTTCTGCGAGAAAGTATTATTGACTAGAGGTGATAACAGGGAGTTCAGAAGCATTGCTCGAACATTCCGTTGCACTGTTCTTTGGTAGAATGCTGGTTAGTGCAGTTGGCAAAAGGTCGCGGTTCAATTTCACTCGCAGCACGTTCTCAACGTTTTCTCCAGAAAGCCTGTTTCGTACTGAGGTGTATACGGTGTTATAACGTGAGAAATCGCGTTCAATGTCTGCCTGTGTTGAAGCTGCAGCATAGACAATCCGTGCGATTTGCCATAGACGCTCGTCCTGTATTTTTTTGCCAAACCAGTAGTGGATAATTGTTTGCGAAATTGGATTGTTCTCGATGCCTGCGTCAGAACTAGATCCTTCTCCAAACATTGTTGTAATAAATTCATCCATGTCGAATGGGTCTGCAGGATCTATGTTTGTGTGGCACGTTCTCGCTCTAACCGACACTGTAGGCTGCTCATGTTGTTCGATCCGTTTCCAAAGATTCTCAAGGTATTCCCAAAAGTAATTGCAATGTACAGTACAGGGAATTTTAAATTCATATGTACATAACATATATCAAACTCAGCCTAGCTTCAGATTCTGCATATTCACCTCTTTTACAATTTCCTTCAAAGGGTCATATAAGTCTCTTTGTTTGAAAATATCGAAAAAAACCTAAATTAATCCACCTAGTGGTCAGACCCAGCCTTTCTCATTCAAACTTTTATTTGTAAAATTAGATTTACATGAACGCTTCAATCCAATAAATAAAACTACCGAACCGATCGACGTGAAAATTTGTATGTATGGGTTTTTGGTCCCGATAAAGGTTCCTATGATAGTTTGAGACCCCTCCCTCTTCTGGAAAGGAGGGGTCCAATACAAATGAAACATACATTTCTGCACAACTCAAGAACAAACCAAGCAAATGAAACCGAGTTTGGCATGTGGATGTTTTAAAGGGTAATAAATATGTCCGTAATGGTTCGACGCCCCTCCCTTTTATGGAAGCACATGTTTCTGCACAAATTTCTGCACATCTCGCGAACTAATCAACTAAATGGAACCATATTTGGCAGGTGAATGTTTTTAGTGGTAACAAATACCTCAGACTTCAGGCAACATTTTGGATATTGTTTTTGGCACATTTTGCATGTGTAGGATAAGTACAACGATACACCGTGCCCCAGTGCTGAGTCGAGAAAATTTCCAGTTCAAAAAGATCCTCGACATAAATATATCAATCAAAGCAGGTATAGTTTTAAATAGTCTTTGAATTTCTTTTCTTTCCATAACTTTTGAGCCACATATCAAATTGTTATGAAGTTTGTTATTTGTAAGTTTGAGAGATGACTCGTTCGTATGACACTAGTTATGTTCAAATAAGTCATGTGAAATAATAGACTTTCATTGTTTTATTAACAATTTAATACATAACGGTGGCTTAAGTTCAATCACAATCAAATGAAATGGGAACGTATAGGGCAGCCAAACTTTGAAACCACGTGTTCAATCATAATTCATCAGTTAACCCTTAACTAGCCCGCTCATCTGATAATAATATTGATCAAATCGGTTGTGCAGTTTTTGAGATAATGAAGTTTCGTGATTTTCACATTTTAGTACTTTACAGACGAAGTTACAGTCCGATTACAGTAAAATTCAATAGGGTGTTACGAGGCAGCTAGACTTATTAGTTGACACTAATTTTGTGGAAATCGGGTCAGCCATCTCTGAGAAAAGTGAGTGAGTTCAAGTAGTCTTTGGAATATGTTCCTTTTCATAGCTGGATTTCACATTTTTAAACATAACAGGCAAAGTAATAGTCCGATTGCAAAACAAATCAATAGGGTCTTATGGGGCAACTAGACCTTCCATTTGGAACTGATTTTATGAAAATCGGTTCAGCCATCTCTGAGAAACATGAGTGAGATTAAGTAGTCTTCAAAACACGTTTCTTTTCATAACTTTTGAACCACAAGTTCAATCTTTATGAAATTCAAAAGTTAAGTTGCAAAGTTTCAGTCAAATTAAAAATAACGAAACAAATGGAATATTAAAACTGTGACATTTTGTGTGAAACTGCTCAGTAATAAAAAACCTATCGCTTTGTTAGTATCAAACATGCTAGTGTTGTATTCATTATTCTCACTGAACTAAAAAAAAAACAGTAGTTGCGTACTAGTTGTAGTATCAATCGATTATAATTCATGGAGCTAGTAGGGTTATAACATGTGCATCCACTTGGTCTTAGTAGACAGGTTACTACGTTGATCGCGCGGTATACGATGAATATTTTAATACTCAGCTTGGGAAATAGGTTCAATTGATTGGTTAACACTGATGCTCACCTAATTTTGTTCTTGCATCATATAGCATTTTTTCTCAGCTTTCTAATGCTGGTCTCAGATCGAAAATCGGTTGTTGCGAACACGGTCAAAATTGCATTTTTCTGATATAATCCAAGATGGCGGACTAAATTCTGATCACTTCAAATGAAAGCCCTGTCATTCCTCTTTACAGAATAGTGCTACTTGTAGTACTTTACATAACGAATTTTAGAGATACAGCTCAAATAATACATCAAGAATTGCAAAAATTTCAATTTTTCTGAAAACTGTTCCGCCCCTTGGTGATCAAGGGGTCAACAAATTCGATCTAACAAAAATGGCATTATCATTTTTTTTCTATTTCTATTAACTTTGTGCATTTATATCAAATTTGAAAGACCTTGTACACCTAGTGGCCTAGTTTCAGCGAGAATTGCTCATATGTGAGCACTCGCTGAATAATTCCTATCTGTAAGCGCTATCATATTTTTTGCAATGCTGTGCCAATATTACCGCATTTAATGAAATTGGCTTGCAGTTATAGTTTAATAAGCTGCCGTTTAGTTTTTTTCCCTCCGCATCTCTCAACAAAAGCGTTGTTTTGGTTCTGCCTTTCAAGAAGAGCTGCTAAAACTGATTATCTTGTCATCTTTCGATCAAAGCTCAAGTGAATCATGCAAATAAACAACCATTATAAAGAGTAAAAAAACTTGCTAATGCTAATCACAGCACTCTGTGTGCCGAAAGCGAGCTCTCGAAAGTTCTAAGTCATCATCGATAATGAATCAGTCAGCCAAAATCCCAATTAGCTGTGGCCGAGCGGCACGACCGCAAATCACGTACCCGTGGCTGGTAACGTGTGACAATGAACTTATCGAAGCCTGCTTTTACCAAGGATATATCGATCGAAACAATGTGCCTACTATGTATGCAAGATCCGCCCACCCATATCGGGTCTCAAAAATGCACTACACTAATAATAGCCAGCCTACTACGCACGCACGATAACCGATGTTAATCGAAATTTCCAGGCACGTACCCGAATTACCCGGTGAACGCTTAACCTTTTTTCGAAGGTTCCCCTCGCAAATTAATGGAAATATTTTGAACATTCGTGGTGTACAACAAATCACGCTGCTTTGCTTACTTTCCACTTGGACAACGGATTTCGGTACCTGCATTCAATGTACCTATATAAAGCAAAGTAAACCTCCAATCTATCAACACCAGCAAAAAAATCACATAAGTACCTAGTACAAAGAAGAAGATACCAGCAACACTAGCGCAAGTTTGCGTTGATCACAATAGAGAAATAAAAAAACCCATTCACCAAAAGTCAACCCACAACCCAAGGTTACCAACATTTCGATTAAATTTACTTCGAAAAAAAAAGGAAGGGAAGGATTTGCATTTGCACGTCTTCTACGGTTGGTCGCCACCACTGGAGCGTTACCGTTTTCCATGTGTTTCAAATTGCGGCTTAAGTGGCGTAAAGTAGACAGGTGAAGAGCCGCTAGGTAAAGTGATTGTCACCCGGAATCGACCATTCACATATGATAGTTGTAATAAAAAGATACCTACAGAGTTGCTGTCAGGAAAAAATTACAATTATGACTATTGATGGCGTCCAGAATAACATACAGAAAAAGTTCCTGTGGGTAGAAAAAAAAACTAATAAAAGATAATCTCTTTCGTGAGTAGCGGAACTTGCTCTGTTCGGAGATGCTAATCGGGAAGCAATTTCGGTGCCTGCTTTGCAACGGTGTCATAAACCAGTTGAACAAGCTATTTTTTTATTATTATCAAACCACCCACACGCGTTTAAGCGCTGAATTATGGATTAGCGTACCGCGACGTTTTCGTCGTCGTCATCGTTGTTGTTTGCTGCAGTTTTTCACACATGAGACGATTTTCATTAGCGGCGCACTTGAACTTGAGTGCGTTACCTCTTCCCTGTCGTTTAAGACTAATTTTTTTTCATATTTTTTCAACTAAAACGTGTTAGCTGTTACTTTGAACAATTCTACAATCACTTTACAAAGGCTTCCAATGTAATGAATACGAGTAACACGATGTTAGGCATTCTACCTGATGACTTCCTAAATAACAATCACCTGCTAACAAACATTAGCAAGGCGCGAATAAAAAACGGTATTCCACTTGAAGTGTTCACCAGCAATGGTAACGCCTCGAATGGATGAAAACAATGGTGCTACTTGTTACGTAAAATCAAGTCGCTTACTGCGAGTATCGCAGCCCAAGATTTATTGCTGTCAAACTAACGGTACCGGGACGGGACGAGAACTAAAAACCACTTGTGGACCTGTAGTTTTTCCTCCCCCCACCCTTCAGTATGTAACAGCAGATCGACTGCTTATTACCGATGACGGTGAATACCTCAAATACGTTACACGCGGTACACTTCACACCCGTAATTTTCCATGCCCTGGACCCAGCCAACGCAGCGGGTCATCTGGAACAATTAAATTACTTTGAACGATCGAGAAAATTGCGCGGGCGACGCGCTCCGGGCTTCCGCGATTCAATGCGCTTCGCGTGAATAAATCTGACAAGCGATCTCGTTCGGTAATTGTGTCCGCAATCGGTGTTCGGGTATGATAGAACGCCGCTGAATTGTACAGGTGAAAAAAACCCGATCTCGTTAATTACCCAGTTTTGGACCCGGAATACACAGTTTAACTAGATAACGTTGGCAACGAAAAGTATTCAAATTCGTTTTAGAGATATGTGTTCTTTTTTTACAACTGTCAATTGACGTAAGCGGTGATCTTCTGACATCAGTTGGCTGAACAGCGAAAGCAAAAATTCTCCGGTTCTTGCTCGTTTCACCTCATCCATTGTCGACAAACAAACGGTCGATGAATCATGACTTGCTGTAATTACGGATGGCATCACTATTTTTTTGTGTAATTAGCAGGTGATAGTGCGCACGTGTGCAATTTATTGCATTTTGTCTTCCTCCTCGAATGAGAAGCTCAATGGTTTGAAATCATCAAATTATATTTTCCAGAACTCGAGCATCTGATTGAAACGATATGAAAGTGACATATTTCACACGTTTTGTGCCTTTTCTTCTCAATATTTCAGTATTCAGGGTAAACCTATAGCCATTTATCAAAGAATTTCATTTTATCTGGATCGCAGGATTGTTGTCTGGCGTTTTTACAACATGTCCCGCCCATTGTTCCCTTCCAGCTCTATCGACTTTCTGGAAATTGGGCTCGCCGTAGGCGCAAGCTCGTAATCCATTCTTCGCCTCCGTACGCCATTCTCACATACTCCGCCGCAAATCGAAAACGGTAAGTCAAGTACTCTTCGAGTATTGTCGATGTCTCGTGCCCGTAGAGGGCTACCGGTCTTATGAGCGTCTTGTACATGGTGCACTTGGTACGGGGGCAAAGTTTGCCAGACCTCAACGTCTCGTGGAGTCCGTAGTAGGCACGACTTCCAGCTACAATGCGTCGGATTTTTCTGCTGCAGTTGTTGTTTGATGTTCCTAATGATCCGAGGTATACAAATTCGTCAACCACCTCGAACTTATCTTCGTCGATCACTACGCTACTACCTGGGCGAACCGCTCGCACCCTACCGTAGGGACTTGATATTCGCGACACTTTTGGAGGATCTGCCGCAGCGTGACTGTTTGGTCCGTTGTCTGTCGCCCAGCCACGAAATCAGCTTGATAACTTCCCACAAACCTTTGTGCTAGCGGCGAGATCTGGGATAGCACTTTGTAGTAGAGGTGGTCGGGGATGGAATTTTTTTTACCCGTATCCGAGACATTAAGAATTTTTCAAACCCGTATCCAACTCAAATCCAAATCTGTTTTTTTAAATATCCGTACTCGACCCGAACCCGAATTAGAAAAAAACTTCTCAATTACTGGTCCCGTACCTCATTCGCACTCGGAAAAAAAATTTTTTTCTCACAAAATTTCATGCACTAATTATAAAATTTTGTTACCCGCACTCGTAATAGTGTAATAATGACACGAATCTATGTTATAAAGAAAAACTTCAATAATCGAAATGATGACCGGAGTTTGGCCAGAACGGAGTGTTCATGTAAACAAATGTTGACTACCCCAGAGTTCCAGCCGATAAACTGGTTCACGGCAATGTCAATTTTCTCGGGTTCGAAATCATCAAGCTGCTGTACCCCAGTTAATTTGCATGTCATGTGTGTTTGAAAAAAAAACCTAAATTAATCCACCTAGCGGTCAGACCCAGCCTTTCTCATTCAAACTTTTATTTGTGAAAATAGATTTATATGAACGCTTAAATCCAATAAATGTATATTCACTCTTGAGGTTCTAAAATATTGATGTTGTAATCTATACATATAAAATGTAGTCCGGTCTGTCTGTCAGTCTGTCTGTCTGTCTGATCCATATAGGCTCAAAAACTACCGAACCGATCGACGTGAAAATTTGTATGTAGGGGTTTTCGGTCCCGCGAAAGGTTCCTATGATAGTTTGAGACCCCTCCCTCTTTCGGAAAGGAAGGGTCCAATACAAATGAAACATAAATTTCTGCAGAACTCAAGAACAAACCAAGCAAATGAAACCGAATTCGGCATGTGGATGTTTTAAAGGGTAGCAAATATGTTCATAATGGTTCGACGCCCCTTCCCCGGAAGCACATATTTCTGCACAATTTTCTGCACATCTCGCGAACTAATCAACTAAATGGAACCATATTTGGCAGGTGAATGTTTTTAGTGGTAACAAATATGTTCCATAATCAACCTCAGGCAACATTTTGGACTGTAAGATGGCAACTTCCGGTTTCTGGAAAACAGCCAAAAATGACCGATTTCCACCCAATACAAAAATATCCGGATAAAGATTGATACACAGGAGCTAAAATCGACCACAGATACCATTTTGAATTCTAAGATGGCGACTTCCGGTTTCGGGAAAAACAGCGGCCAACGACCAAATACCACCCAATATGGGTATTTCCGTAATCGTAATGATGCACTGGAGCCACAAATCGACTTCAGACACCATTATGAATTGTAGGAAGGCAACCTGTGGCCAAAAATTGCCAATTTCCGTCTAACATGAGTATCTCCGGATCTAGAATGATACACAGCAGCTGAAATCGACCACAGACCTCATTTTGGATTCTAGGTTGGCGACTTCCGGTTCTTGGGAAACAGCCGAAAATGATCGAATGACACCCAATATGGGTGTTTCTTCAACCAGAATGACGCTCAGAGGCCAGAAATTATCTTAAATACCATTTTGAAATCCAAGATGGCGACTTCCGGTTTGTGAAAAACAGCCTAAAATAACCAAATACCATCCAATATGAGTATCTCTGAAACCAGAATGATGCAATGAGCTAACAATTGACCTCAGGCACCATTTTGAATTGCTAAATGGCAACTTCTAGGAAACAGTCGAAAATGACCGGATAATACTCAATATGGATATTTCCGTAATCGAGATGATGCATGGAAACCATACATTGACCCTTGACACCATTTTGAATATTAAGACGACCACTTTTAGTTTCTGTAAAACAACCAAAATAACTAAATACCTCCCAATATGAGTATTTCCGGTGTCATATTGATGCCAGAAAATCTGCTGAAAATGACCGAATACCACCCAATATGAATATATTCAGAATTAAGGTGATGAACAGAAGCCAATGGTCGAGGATGTTGTCATTTCGATAAAACTAATCATTTCAAACGATTTGTTATTTGAATTTGATCATATCCTATGGCCGATTCATCGTGCATTTGATGACTTTAAACACATCGCAAGAAATCAATGAATTTGGAACGTTCAAATAGTACGATACCACATTTAATTTATGTTGAGGCCACATATATCGATCAAAGCAGGTTTTTGAGTTTCTTTTCTTTCCATAATTTTTGAGCCACATATCAAATTGTTATGAAGTTTGTTATTCGTAAGTTTGAGAGATGACTCGTTCGTATGACACTAGTTATGTTCAAGTAAGTCATGTAATCTTTGAGATAATAGACTTTCTTTGTTTTATAAACAATTTAATACATAACGGTTGCTTAAGTTCGATTATAATCAAATAAAATGGGAACGTATAGGGCAGCCAAACTTTGAAACCACGTGTTTAATCATAATTCATCAGTTAACCCTTAACTAGCCCGCGCATTTGATAATAATATAGATCAAATCGGTTGTGTAGTTTCTGAGATAATGAAGTTTCGTGATTTTCACATTTTGGTACTTTACAGACGAGGTTACAGTCCGATCACAGTAAAATTCAATAGGGTATTACGAGGCAGCTAGACTTATTAGTTGACACTAATTTTGTGGAAATCGGGTCAGCCATCTCTGAGAAAAGTGAGTGAGTTCAAGTAGTCTTCGGAATATTTTCCTTTTCATAGCTGTATTTCACATTTTTAAACATAACAGGCAAAGTAATAGTCTGATTGCAAAACAAATCAATAGGGTCTTATGGGGCAACTAGACCTTCCATTTGACACTGATTTTATGAAAATCGGTTCAGCCATCTCTGAGAAACATGAGTGAGATTAAGTAGTCTTCGAAACACGTTTCTTGTCATAACTTTTGAACCACAAGTTCAATCTTTATGAAATTCAAAACTTAAGGGTTTTCTAGGTAGCTCGTTCTTTTGAGACCAATTTTGTTCAAATCAGTTGTGTAGTTTCTGAGATATTGATGTTTCATGATTTTCACATTTTCAAACATAACCTCTGAACTAAAAATCCGATTACAATAAAATTCAATAGGGTCTCATGGGGCAACAAGACCTATCATTTGCAATTAATTTCATGAAAACCGGTCCAGCCATCGCTGAGAAAAGTGAGTGAGAATAAAAATCTGCACATACTCACACACATACACACACACAAACATACACACACACATACATACAGAAAATGCTCAGCTCGTCGAGCTGAGTCGAGTGATGTATGCCATTCGGCCCTTTGGAGCACTTTTATACTTTCGGTTTTGCAAGTGATTGCTATACCTTTCTAGGAGAAAGGCAAAAACAATTACATGTGGTACCCAGCTCGTGCACTGCAAGAATGAATCTTTCCTGTCTCATCTTCACTCTTGGAATCGATATCTTCGTCAGCAGTTTTCAGTTTTGCCTTTCTCCTAGAAAGGTATAGCAATTACTTGCAAAACCGAAGATATAAAAGTGCTCCAAAGGGCCGAATGGCATATAACACTCGACTCGACTCGACGAGCTGAGCATTTTTTGTATGTGTGTATGTGCAAATTTTTATTCTCACTCACTTTTCTCAGAGATGGCTGGACCGATTTTCATGAAGTAAATTGCAAATGAAAGGTCTAGTTGTCCCATAAGACCCTATCAAATTTTATTATAATCCGATTTTTAGTTTAGAGGTTATGTATCAAAATGTAAAAATCACGAAACATCATTATCTCAGAAACTACACAACCGATTTGAACAAAATTAGTTTCAAATGAACTGGCTACCTAGAAAACCCTTAACTTTTGAATTTCATAAAAGTTGAACATGTGGTTTACAAGTTATTCAAAGAAACGTGTTCTAGAGACTGTTTAATATCACTCATGTTTCTCAGAGATGGCTGAACCGATTTCCACAAAATCTGTGTCATATGGAAAGTCTAGTTACCCCATAAGACCCTATTGATTTGTTTTGCAATCGGACTCTTACTTTTCCTGTTATGTTTAAAAATGTGAAATCTAGCTATGAATAGAAACATATTTCGACGACTACATAAACTCACTCACTTTTCTCAGAGAACCGATTTCCAACAAAATTAGTGCTAAATGAAAAGTCTAGCTGCCTCTTAACACCCTATTCAATTTCACTGTAATCGGATTATAGCTTTACGGGAAAACTTTATGGAAGTCTTCAAAGACTTGAAGCATTTCTAAAACGTCTAGGGGCACTAACTTTTTGAGGGGCAATTAACTATTTTGAGACACACCTATTTTGACAAGAAAATCAATCAGATTTGAAATTCTGGTTGGATCAGTTGAATAATTATTTTAAAATCTTGACTGTAAAAATTAGAAAATAAGAAATTAACAATTTCCCAATCAAACCTTTATTCTGAACCCTGTCGAATGCTTTTTCTGAGTATAGAAGAGCAGCTCCACTTGAATAACCTCCGAATTCATTAGCTCGTATCATCATTAATTCATTGGTCGACAACTTGAAACCTCAGCTGGATCCTTATCCGGCTTTAAAATTGGAGTATTTCTGGAATTTTTCCATAATTCGGCTAAATATTCATATTGAAACAATTTCTGAGGGTTTCTCAAGAAGAACTTTAATTAAAATGTCACCAGGTGCTTTTATATTTTTGAAAATTCTAATGATAGATTTAATCTCATTTAAGCTAGTTCCAATTTAATCCAATTAATAGGAATGTGATAACATCAACGTGTGATCACATTTCCAGTTCGCTAATTTTTCGCTTTCCCTACTGCACATACTGTCTGCTTAATGAACTTATGTGTTAACGGGTAAAAGCCGTTGTTAAAAATAGAAATTTAGTTCGAAAGATCAACGTGTGACTTCGTCTTTAATTGGACTCACTATATTCCGAATTATGACACATTCAAACTATTGAGCAAGCAATTGGTTGCAAGGAAGTAATCACCATCACCAAGCTTGCTCAGGCGATGTTAGAAGGCGTGTCAATATTTCTGAAGGAATTGTAAACGTGATGATGATGAAGTGCAAGAAAATGGAAAAAAATCATGTTCATATCCAAAAGAAACAGATGCTGTCATTTTTTCTAACATTTAGTGCGAAATTTTGAAAATGCGTGGCCTTTCTCCCGAGCAAAGAAAGCGAATTGTGCACAAAAGGGGCACCGTGAGTGGTCTTTCTATAAGAAAATTAGCCAGAGAAGAGCTTACAGATCAAAGTCATGTATGTAGTGATTTGATCACACATGCTGACTTTGATTCTGATCTTCTTTCAATAACTTTTTCTTTATCACATGAATCAGTTTTAAACCCTATGAGCTCTGTTTTTAATTATAACAAGGCTAATTGGGAAAGATACAAAACTCATATTGAGAGAAATTTCAATAATGAGCTTGATTTGCAAAACGAAGTGAATATTGATTCCGCTTTGGACGCATTAAAATGTGCAATTGTTGATGCCAGGAATTATTCTGTTCCAAAGGCTCAAGTGAAATTTGATTCACCAATAATTGACGAAAATCTTCAACTTCTAATTCGTTTGAAAAATGTCCGCAGACGTCAATATCAACGTTCTCGTGACCCTGTTTTTAAAACTATTTATAAAGATTTACAGAAAGAGATTAAACATAGATTTACTCTTCTGAGAAATCAAAATTTTGAGACTAAAGTTGAAAAATTTAAACCATATTCAAAACCATTTTGGAAGCTGTCGAAGATTCTTAAGAAACCTTCAAAGCCTATTCCAGTTTTAAAAGATGGTGAACGTTTTCTTGTTTCCAATGAACAAAAGGCTCAAAGACTTGCTCAGCAGTTGGAGAGTGTTCATAACTCAAATTTGAATTTTGTGAGTCCAATTGAAAATGAAGTCACACGTCAATTTGATTTAATTTCTTCCCAGAATTTTTTACCTGCAGAAATAATTGAATCTAACTTGAATGAGATTAAATCAATTATTAAAAATTTCAAAAATATGAAAGCACCTGGTGACGATGGAATCTTTAATATACTAATCAAACATCTCCCTGAGAGCACAATGGAATTTTTAGTAAAAATTTTCAATTGCTGCTTCAAAATTGCATATTTTCCCAAATTATGGAAAAATGCAAAAATTACTCCCATTTTAAAACCGGATAAGAACCCAGCTGAAGTTTCAAGTTATCGACCAATCAGTTTGCTTTCTTCAATAAGTAAACTGTTTGAGAGAATTATTCTTAACAGAATGATGTCACACATCAACGAAAATTCAATTTTTGCAAATGAACAGTTTGGATTTCGCCATGGGCATTCCACAACTCATCAATTGCTCAGAGTTACTAATATGATACGAGCTAACAAATCTGAAGGTTATTCCACTGGAGCTGCTCTTTTAGACATAGAAAAAGCATTCGACAGTGTTTAGAATGAATGTTTGATTGCGAAATTGCAAACTTTTAATTTTCCAATTTTCCTAATCAAAATTTTAAAAAATTATCTTACTGATCGAACTCTGCAGGTTGTCTATCAGAATTCAAAATCTGATAGATTTCCTGTCAGGGCAGGTGTACCTCAAGGTTCAGTCTTGGGTCCAGTCCTGTACAACATATTTACTTCAGATCTTCCTGATTTGCCTCCAGGATGCACAAAGTCATTGTTCTGCGATGACACAAGCATTTCCGTAAAAGGAAAAAGTCTTCGTGTCATATGCAGTCGATTGCAGAAAAGTTTAGATATTTTTTCTTCCTACTTGCAAAAGTGGAAAATCTCTCCCAATGCTTCTAAAACTCAAATGATAATTTTTCCGCATAAGCCTAGGGCTTCTTTCCTCAAGCCAAACAATAATCACGTTGTCAAGATGAATGGGGTTATTTTAAGTTGGTCCGACAAGGTTAAGTACTTGGGACTAATTTATGATAAAAAACTAATTTTCAAAGAGCACATTGAGAGTATACAAGCCAAGTGCATCAAATATACGATATGTTTATATCCTCTCATTAACAGGAATTCTAAACTTTGTTTAAAGAACAAACTTTTGATTTACAAACAAATTTTTAGACCAGCAATGCTTTATGCTGTACCGATCTGGTCAAGTTGCTGTTCAACAAGTAAGAAAACGCTTCAAAGGATTCAGAATAAAACTCTGAAAATGATTTTGAAGCGTCCTCCTTGGTTTGGTACACTCGAATTACATAGACTTACTGGTGTTGAACCATTAGAAGCTATGTCAAATAAAATTATTAACAATTTTCGACAAAAATCGTTGCAATCCTCAATTGCTACGATAAGCTCTCTTTATAGCCAATAAGTTAGCAATTAAGTTAGTTGTAAGTTTACTTCCCCTTTTCTGACAAGTAGGTTTAAATCCCTACGAATGATAAGTCCTAATTGCGAAAGCAAACAAATCCTAACAATTAAAATTACAAATTTCTAACAGTGTTGAGAAGTCACCATTTGTGATTGGACACACATACTCATTATTTACTAATATTTATCATAAATACTTAAGCTACTAACAAATCCCCCCTTAAAAAAAAAAATCGTTAGAGGTATCCCACCACAAATCCCACCACAGCCAGAGAAGAAGGTATAAGTGTCGGAGTAGTTCAAACCGCATTGCGGAAGTATTGTGAAGAGTGCGCATTTACTGATGCCCCAAGACGTGGTAGAAAACCCGGGCCTGTTGATCCCACAATGGACAAAAAGGTTAAGGAATACTACAAGCGGCATCTTTCAGTATCAGTACGAGATGTGGCGAGAAAGCTTGGAAACTCGGCGAGTAACGTTAGGCGTGCCAAGGGAAGAATGGGTCTGCAGACCCGTCGGAAGCAGAAGTTGCCAAAACGAAATCCAAAACAAGCTGAATCTGTGAAACCGAGAGCTCGGAAGCTTTATGACAAACTTCTGACCAAAAAAATGGGGTGTGTGATCATGGATGACGAAACCCTCATAAAACAGGACTATAAGACTCTGCCAGGACCGCAATTTTATACATCACCGAAGGGAAAGGATGTCCCTGGACCAGTGAAAGCCATTTACACCGAAAAATTCGGCAAGAAGGTAATGGTTTGGCAGGCCATTTGTAAATGTGGGAAAATATCTCGTCCATTCATTACGAATGACACAATGAATGGTAAAATTTACGTGAAAAAGTGTTTGAAGAAAAGGTTTTTACCCATGGTTAAGCAGCATAAAAATCCTCCAATCTTTTGGCCCGAGATCTTGCTTCCTGCCATTACCCTAAGGATGCACTAGGGTGGTATAAAACAAATAATGTCAAATGTGTCCCAAAAGAGATGAATCCTCCAAACTGCCCTGAAATTCGCCCTATTGAAACTTTTTGGGCTTCGACCAAGGCAAAGCTGAGGAACTATGTCAAACCAGCGTACAATGTTGAAAAATTCAAAAAAAGATTGGCTTAAAGTGGTACAAATGGTCGGAGGACACACTGTGCAAAAGCTTATGAGTAGTGTTAGGAGGAAAGTTAGAGAACTCGTGTATCCTACGAAAAATAATCCCAACTTGAATTGAAACTGGAAAGAAAACACTTATTATCTATATTTCAGAATAAAATGACCCGAAAAATCCTGTATTTTTTGTTTTATTCAAGAAAGAAAATGTATTTATAATTTTCGGAAGAAAATGTATTTTCGGAAGAAATAATATATAATTTTCGGAAGAAAATGTATTTATAATTTTCGGTCTATAATTAGCATAAAATGCGCGCATAACTGAATGACTTGTTAGTAATTATTTGGATACTTGTCGAAAAATTTAAAGTAACTTTTTCTTGATATTTTGGTCACTACGAGCCCTGTACAAGGTATCATCAGTTCCTTGCAATTCATTCTCAGAAAGTTTTACTGTACAACAAAAAGTTCCCGTGCATTCCCCGCGGGAATTCAACTGAAATTTGAACTGTGATTGCAGTTTAACAAATATACTTGAAATTTTTGGAACTTAGATCAGATCTTTTAGTTTGTGCAAATTGTGCTGAGTAAGAAGAGTTTGAAGGTCATTTATCGAGGAAAAGCCTTATCACTCCGCGGGAATAGAGTTGAATAAAGCCTATGCTAAAATGGATACGTTCTTCTTAAAATTTACTTTTCAGGAAAATTCTTCTACCAAGAACAAATACTTAGT
Source organism: Wyeomyia smithii (assembly GCF_029784165.1). Taxonomy (NCBI): domain Eukaryota; kingdom Metazoa; phylum Arthropoda; class Insecta; order Diptera; family Culicidae; genus Wyeomyia; species Wyeomyia smithii. The sequence goes on along the minus strand of NC_073695.1, from coordinate 45,612,777 downwards.
TTGCTGAACCAAGTACGAGTGCATAGTTTCAGTCAATTTAAAAATGATCGATTATTTTTTTCATATTTTGAACTCATTTGGCATTGATTGGTACCGTAAACTGGGGTGACTTTGATCACTTTTTTGATTGTATAGTATTTTCAGAATATACTGAAAACAATATTGTTTGATATTTTTAAAATAAGTACTGGCAAGCATTGAGAAAGATTCAGTCACTTCTTCAAAAGTTTAGTAACAATTTTGCTGTTTTTAAATATGCTCTAAAAAAATTACACCAATCATCATTCCGGGGTGACTTTGATCACTTCATTATTTTGATAAATTTGAAGTAACGCTTTGCTACTTTCATTGAATTAAACAGCCTAAAACGACTTAAACGAGTTCATAAATATGGAAAGCAATTTGGGGCCATTCACAACATGCACAACATGCAACAAAAATCGCCAAAAATACACTTCATGTTCAATTAATATTTTAGCATGAAAAACACTGTTCAAATAGCAGGAAATTCATGAATAGTGCCAGTGCAGACATATATCCACACAATCAGTGTAGATTACAACAAATCCTAAGCACTACGAGCGCTTTTTACCACATTTTAAAAAAAAACATACAGTGATCAAAGTCACCCCAGTTTACGGTACTTTCGTTTTCGCGTCGGAAAAAGCAAGTTAAGTTACCTAATTATTATTGAGTGTTGTTGTAGGGTTGCTGGTGAGCGTCCACATCGAATGCTCTGAAATAAATTCAATTCAGAACTAACTTTGTAAAAAAAATCCCAAACCCCTGAAATTTTCCCTGATGACATTTCAAATTCCCTGATATTCCCTGATTCTCCTGATCGAAAAATTAAATCCCTGATATTCCCTGATTCTCCCGGTTTTTTTCCGGAAGTCGCCACCCTGGTTTTAATATATAAAAGCAACGAAAATCTATTATCTCAAAGATTACACGACTTATTTGAACATAACTAGTGTCATACGAACGGGTTGTCTCTCAAATGTACAAGTAACAAATTTCATAGCAATTTGATATGTGGTTCGAAAGTTATGAAAAGAAACGAAATTCAAAGACTATTTAAAACTGTAGCTGCTTTGAACAAATTATTTGGCCTCAACAAAATTTAAATTTGGTATTGTGCTATTCCCGGTATTACTCGTGATTGAAAAGAATGTTATATTTGAAATAGAAGAAAAATCCTACTATAAATAATCGAATCTAAAATGATATCTAGTCGAATAAAGTATAATCGAGTCCAACCTAAATATGAGTACAGTGACGTTTCGATTGTACCACGATCAAAAAAACATTTTGCGTCATATATTTGAAACATATTTTTTTTCATGTTATTCGCATGTGTTAATGTATGTTCGTACGTGTTTGAATGTGATTTTTTAAATGTTAGGTATAGTTTCACTGTTGGCTACCAAAAATTTGTTTTTTTTTATTCTCGCTTATTTTCCGTCGGTCTAGTTCCGCCACTGTTGTGGCCAATCACCGACGCCCAGGGAGGCGACTCCACACCCAGGACCCTAACTCACGACCCGTTTATTAACGGACCGGCGCCAACGGCTTTACTTCCTCATGCGATGGAAGGCGTGATCCCAGAGATTTTTCGCCTCAGAAAATCTCCCGGTGTCGGCTAGGATTGAATCTAGACCAGTTGGGTTGGTTGTGAGTGGATCACGCCACCTCACAACCATCGACCCCTATGTCGGCGGTGGGGTTCGAACCCAGGCGTCGAGCGTGGTTGGCGGAGACGTTACCAACCACACTAGGCCCCCGCTCGTACCAAAAATTTGTTATTTAGGATGAAAAATAAATTAAAAAAAAATCCTATCAAGGTGTATTTTTTTCTGAAAATTGAAGTGTTTGTGTGAATCTGTTTAAGCAAATAATAAGTTTGAATGAGAAAGGCTCACCGCTAGGTGGATTAATTTGAGTTTTTTTAATGGTAACTGTGATTGATGGAAAAAAGCATCTGATGTACATATATTTCTCCAGGCCCAGGTCAACACATTTATTACAGTACCTACATACATCATCGTTACGTCGATTCCGCTGCATTGTTAATGGCTGCTTTCACAGTACTTCAGAGGGACTTCGGTAAGCTCTCCCTCATCCGGAAACGCTACCTCAAGGCTCTACGCGTACTCAGTAGTGACTTCGGGGAGTTTGACGCATTTTGACCACCAGGAGATAGTGGTCAAAATCGACGATTGCGCCACGATAGGTTCGGACGTCGGTAATATTCGAGAGCTGCCTTCCGTCAACCAAAACGTGATCGATTTGTGTTTCAGTCTGCTGTGGTGATCTCAAGGTTTACCTATATGGGAGGCTATGCTGGAAGTAGGTACTACGTATGACCATGTTTACCAAATGTTACGCTTCCACATTTTGCACATCACAATGAAAGCTGTGCCCAGCTCACGTGTGTTGCTGCAGCTCTGGTAGATGATGCAACCAACTCTGTACGTATGTACCGATACTACCTTCTAGCATACCTCCTGCGGCGCGAGAATGTCGTACTTCCGGACCTTCAATAAGTTGGAAAGAATGCGGTTGCTTCCCAAAAAATTAATAGACTTGCAGTTCCTTAATCCGAGTTCCCAATCGTTAGTCCGTTTTCGTTGCCTAGGTCTATGCCGATTATCCCGGTCTATAATATAATAATTGTTTCTACGGCTGGCTTTTAAGGCCTGCACCAACCTCCAGTCTCGCTGGAGAACCATCGTGACAGCAATATTGAGAGTCCGTTGATCAGCCGCCCCTAACATAAGGAAGAGGAGACGCTGTTTTGAGTCACACCATCTTGGTGAACAGACGCTCGGGTTAGCGAAGTATTTACTCTACCGTCGGGATATGATTGACGCGCCAATGATCGCGTCGCACCTTTTCACTTAGCTATTGTCGGATGACAACATTGTCCAGGATACACCAACCAGTTGTGTCCATGTTTCAGCTGGCAGATCGCTTGACGCGTGAAGATGTGAGATAGGAACTTGGGAGGACCGGAGCTAGGTTTGACGCTCCGTCCAGGTCGTCAACTCATCATTTGAATCCCCCTTTTCTTCGACTCTTCAATGCATATTATCTCGCTGCAAAAAATATAACGTATGCGGTGAAAAATGGACTTATTTTGGATGGGGGTAAAAAAATAACTAAGCCAGATAATTGAGTTTGATAAATTTCTCATGGAAGGTAATCATGTTAGCTTACTCGCAAAAACATCGTTTTTCGATTCCTTCTTCGTTTCATTTATCAATCCCTCCTCAGTTTTCGAGACAAAATTGTTGGAGTAGATCTCACGCTTCAACCTTGCTCAGAAATCCTCTATGGGACGCAACTTGGAAATGCTGGGCGGGTTCACCAACTTCGGCACCACATTGGTATTCAGTTACTCCATCTCATCCAACGATCACTTCTAGTAGTGGGCCGACGCCAGACAGGCACTTCGTACTATAAATTGTCCCGTTCACGGCCAGTCCGGAATGTAAGAAGAGCGGTTTCAACATCCCCTTTTCACTGATTTTCAGCCACAGCAGCACCTTCTTGGGGAATTTGATGTGTCAGGAAACCTCACCTAGATGCTTACTTCCTTCGTGGGGGGAGTAAAATACAAAGTGCCCTGCCAGTCGTTGCCATCCAGGGTGAGACAGGTCTCGTCGTCCATCACCATCGCCACGTCAGGTACTTTTTCGCTGTTTGGCCGGTTGCACTATCTCCCGATGTAACCACTTTTCTCTCTGTCTTCCTCTTCAGCATCCTTTGGAGCTTCTTATCGCTCAGGGTCGTCGGCCGTCCGGAACCGTGGTTTCTTTCAATGCTTTGATTGTTGTCCAATAGTGCCAAGATGTTGTAGATGCCGTAACGGGCGTATTCGGTGTCCACGAACTGCCGCACGATGTCCTTTTTCGACGCGACGGGGTACCTTTTTTTGAACGCTTCTGAACGGAGTAGCTTCAATGTTTTCGCCTTTACGGTTTCGAGTTCGACTGATAGAGCTGTCAATTTTTTCTGCTGACTTATGGGTTAATATGATTGATGCTGCATGCCTAGTTTCGTCATTGCGTGTGAAGAAAACCTACGAAAAATCGGCAATATGTGTACATTCTTTCACCGCAAACGTTAATCTTTTTTCTACATTTTTCATAATACAGGTCGGACTCAGTTATCCAGAGTATCGAAAAAAATTTCGATAATCGAATCATATAAAAATCATACAAATTTGCTAGCAACGAACCTAAAACAATTGTTTTCTTTTGTTGTTTTATTTGTATGTTGCAGTGGCATGGCCAGAAATTATTTTTATAGGAAAAGAGGTGAAGTCTTAGGAAGCGAAAAAAAAATTATCAATAAATCATAATCAACTGGTCAAATGAGTACGAATATAACACAAGCTATTCGCTTTGTGTAACTGTGACGAATAACTTGATATACCGAACCACGTGTTGTGGTGTACACTAATGACAAGAAATATATGTATCGTAAGAAGGAAAGCAAAGAGAGTGCACCAACACCGATATTTTGTTATTCGCATACTAACGACGATGTCAACGCATCTTAGGCTTGCTTTATATGTATTCAAAATCGCTAGAGGTGATTTTTTTTCATCGCTGATCTCGGCTAATCGAGAAGTTTTTGACATTTTCAACACTTTAAAAATATGATATTTTTTTGTTTCTGACATTTTCGTTATCAAGGACATTTCTAATTTATGACATTTTGGTTAAGTTGACATATTTGACATTTTTGGCATTTTTGTTATTTTTCCCTAGTAACCATATTGGTTTTATCAAAGTTTTATTGCGCTCAATAAAGCCAAAACAGCGCTATAAAACTTTGATAAAACCCGTTTTGTTACTTGGGTTGATCACTATGACATTTTCAACGTTTCGACCGTTCTACCTCTTTGATATTTTTTACCAATTTTTGGCATTGCACACAGTTTTGTCAAACGAAATTTTTAACTTTTCAAACGTTTTCTTCAATCTGGGCATTTCTATAATTTTTGACATTTTGAATTGTTTTTGACTTTTGACGTTTTTATGAATTATAACTGCTCTGAAAAATGAAATTTTATCACCAATTAGACAGTTTTGACTATTTTGAAATTTGTAACGTTTTTGTAATTTATAACAGCTTTGACATTCATGTAATATTTTTTTTTTACTTTTCTCGGGCCACAAACACGTTGCTGAGTTTTCATGTCTTGCAAATTTGAAAACGTGTGACCGCAGTTTTACTTTTATTCTAAGCCACTGAAAAAGCCGCACTAAAAGTCTTTGAAATGGGTTTTGATTACACTGGTCAACTTAGGTTCACTCTAAAAGCTCAAACCGGAAAATAATGAAAGATTATCGTTATTACACCATTCCTGTGAAATTTGGTGTCCCTATCCATTTTTTCCAGAGATGATGATGAGTTTACTCGTCAACATAACATTAAAGCGACAAGCCCGGCGAGCAATTTATATTCGACATTATCACGTAAGTTGACGCGTTTTCGTAATGGCTCTAGGGGCACCAAAACTCAGAGGAATGGTTGAATAGCTATAATCTTTCACCAGTGTTATCGAGCTAGCTTTAATCATTTAAGTCAAAAATCTGTCATTTGGCCCTTAGTAACACGTGTCATGGGTTTCGTACAATACTGACACTGCTCAAAATTTTTTATTTTTGATGGCAAACGATGCCAACTGTTATCCAGTTTTATTCCACGAAATCGCGATACAAACTGAGAATCCATTGTTATGAGAGCCTCTGCAGCACAAATCGAAATTTCTCCATAGACGTAGTATAAAGAAGGTTTTTTACAGTCATCCTAGTATTATGGCCCAGTCTATACTTTGTGTCGGTTCCTAGCGTATGCCAATAAATTTTAATAGTCAAATTGAAGTTTAGTGAACGTGAACAACATTTCTCTTCATACCTTCTGTGCGAAACCCCTGCACTAATGAGCATATCTCTCAAGATTTCCAATAAATGCCGGTAGACTCTCATCAGCTGATAATTTGTTATTGTTTTTTTCGCAATCACAGAAAGTCGGTCGTGGAAAAAAAGTCTGGAATCCGTTGAAAACATCGCTTTATTCAACAAAATGAATGGGACTACAAATATGCCCATAATACTGGTCCAAAATTCACTTTTCCCAGTACTAGTACTAGTATTGATTCCTTACATATGTCAATAACTTTAAATAGTCAAATTGATGTTTAGTGAACACGGGCAATATTTCTCTATTAGATTATTATTACTCTAAATCGTGCCAGGATATGTGAGCCATATATCGGTAATTTGAGTAGTGTAGGAATAATAATGGTATAATCTTTCATCCTGATTTTTCATGGTGATGTTTGATGGATACAGATCAGTACCTTCCCATTAATACTAACTTCTTCCTTTGATACTTGTGGATGATGTTGAGGTTTCCAAGGTCACTCCAAGTCAGTCCAAAAATCCCTTTTCGAAATGATATGCATTTTGTATCTTTCACATTTATGACTATTTAAGAAAAAATCATAACTGATTAAAAATGAATCATTTAACGTCTGCAATTATTTAGACGTATGTTTTCGTTCTTTTGCTCAGAGATAGTAGAATCTACTGAGGCCTAAAATAATTAATTCATTCTTCTTTTTGCCAAAATACCTCCACTCTCGGTCGTTAACTTTTTGCCCCGTATTCCACTGACTGGCAATTATAGCAAAGCACACAACTATGTAACAGTTCCTTTTTTATTTCTTGGGCACTAAGTGTAAAAACCTCGTCTCGTAATATACACTTTGCAACACAACGCGACGGAGGCTATCAATACCTCGGCGAGCTAACCAAAGACGCACACCTTTGATATCGGAACAAAAAACTGCAATCCCGCACAGTAAAGCAGCGGCAAGTTACGGCTACTTTCCCCTACCCTCGCCAATAATTTCAATTGAACTTCGATGTCTATCAGTATGCTACCTGCGATTGGCCAGCCAGGACCAGCACGCGGTCAACAGTGTCCCACGTGTCTATGTCGGAGTCAACCGCTAACCGCACGTAAGCCTGTTAAACGATCAGTGTCATCCGCAACCATTTCGCAACCACTGCCAGTCTGGTGGTGCCATTAATCTATGCACTCAGCAGCCAACAGAGCTAAGTGACCGCGCATACAGGCAAAGGAATAGTTGAAAGACTCGAGCGGAGCCACTACCCAGGGCACGCCATTTGATTGAAACAGTGTTTACTGCTTTGAAGTGCAAGACGACGGAATGTGAGCGTTTTATGATATATCTCTGTCACCTTTGAAATGAAAATAATGAGCCTACCGGCGGATGACCTTGAAAACATGATTCCCTCAGTAGTTCAAGATCATTGAACGTGTGAATCTCATTTGATGATCCAGACAACAACAACTGGTTTCAACTGTCCTACTAAGGAAATTCTTTACAGGCGGTCATAACAAAAGAAACATATTAGGGCTTCCGTAAGTCATCGTTTAAGATGGTTCCAATTTTAGGGATATGTGCTAAATTTTGCTGTACAGGATATTGGTAAGGTTGCTTACTACAGCACGCTGCGACCTGTCGATGTCTCAACGGCAATTAACTGTGGATGCGAACAACTAATTGATACCTTCTGTTGCCCCTTTCTAAACTGATGACTGAAAAGGCCACAACCTATGTCGCATCCTCTACTATCTGCGTATCAGCCGTTGGGTGGAAAGTTGCACCGCTGCTGGTTCCTTGTTTCGCACCTTGTATGCATGCACCAGTTAGAAAGTGATTTCTCCGGATGCAATTTCATCTGACTTATGCGTATCAGCTTTCAATCATCAAAAACGGGCATGCTACGAAGCAGCGTGGTTGTTTTTGTGCTTTCGACAACAATCAGAACCCACGACACACGAATCCATCCAGAGGTTGGCTGGTAAAACCTGATCCGTCTGTTTTTTGACACGATTTTGTTTTCACCGTTTGTGCAGAATGACGTGATCAAAACTGTGTTTTGTTAGCAACGTAATACCGCTGGAAATGTTGTCCTGTCAGCTTTATCGCTAGACACCGTCGCGTCGTCGGGAGCAAAAACTGTTTATCATGCTTCACTTTGATTCGCTTGTTGATTTGCTTTGGAAAGTTTTGTGATCATTTGCTTGCTTTTTTGTTGATCAGCCGACGCCGCACACGAAAATTGAGAGCTGTTTGTTTATGCAATACAATCGGATCAAACGGTTTGGTAGTGCCGAGCAGCGGCGGCTTTTATTATTGAAATTATGCATAAGTTACGACGCTAAGGTTTGGAATTTCTTAATTATCGTACAGGTTTCAGCTAGAGAATTTCATCGTTTTATCAAAACAAAACAAACCTGAAAACGGAACTAAAAATTGAGAAAAATCAGCGACAGTCCGTTTCCCCAGAGAAACTTTGAAATTTCGAAAATTCATAGCTCATAGTTTTCTGTATAAACTTACTCATATGTTTCAGCTTATGAATGAATGAAGTGTTGTTATTCTGTTTTCTTATCTTTCATGTACTTGAATTTCCAAGAAATGTCTAATTCGTAAATATAAAATGAAAAAAAAAACATCAGGCGTTTGTATTCCTTCTAGTCGTGACTTAGCGATAAGCGATTAGCGGTAAAATCGCTAAATTGCATTTATCGATTTTTCGTTTAGCTATTAGCGAGCTAACTTTTGAGGTTAGCGAGTTAGCGATTAGCGTCGCTAAAGTTTAGATTAGCGATGCCCACCTCCTGCATGTTATTGGCCTCGTGTATGATAGTTTTATAGTAGTCAATGAAATTAGGTTTAAAATCTAAAATTATTCCTCAATCCCTTTCTTTTTCTTTTTTACAGCGTCATGTCGTTGGTGCACATTAGTATGTGCTTGAAGATTCTAAAATATAAAGGAAATGTCGTTTACGTACAAAACAAAAGGAAGTGGTCCTAGGTAAGGGCCTTGGGGGACTCCTGAAGCAATTTGAATGGGATTTGATCGCATTCCATTATATTTGATGATTTGTTACCTGTCAGTAAAATATGACTCAAACCACTTCCAGGGACCAGCCCCAATTCCATTTTTAGGCAAATTAAAAAGTAGTATTATTATGAAAATAGGTCAAATGCCTTGTTAAAGTCTGTATAGGGCATCAACGTGGTTCCCATCCATCGCATTCAGTAAGTGATCTACGAATTCAAGTAGACTTGTGAAATGTTGACGCGGTCTTTGAAAAATGTACTTTTCTTTTATTCGATTTTAATTTTGACAACTCTTAGCCATATACCAAAGTTTAGATAATTTTGGGTAGATAGTTGTAGGGTAAAGATTTCAAAGATTTATTCAAGTTTTTATGCTCAAACAAACAATTGATTTAACTACTTATTTGGTGATTGTTACTGCACTGATATGTTCTCAAGATACTATTTTTAACTATTGAGATCAAAGATAAAAACTATTAAGATCAAATCAGACGATTGAATTTGCTTCTCATGTGGTTTGATGCGCTATATAAAACAGAGAGCACAATGAAAAGCGTTAGTCCAATTTGTTCAAGTTTCCTTCGTTAAAATAACTACTACTCCCACCAGTAACTAACTTCAGCAAGTACTCATCAGCATAATAACTAGCTAGCGCCATCGGTACTTTCGGTTCCCAGTTGACCTCTGGCTACCGAATTTGCGCAGCACGTTCACCTTTATGATGCCTCAAACCGTTATTGTTACTTCACTCGATGCAGCATGTTCGATTCGCATGGCTATAAAAAAATTACAGCTACCACACTTACATGAGATTCATCCAAACGAAATTTGTATGCCCATCCTCCGTTCATTGCCGACAAATGCCAATTTGTGTGCCTCGCGGCTATTCCAATCCCGTAAAGTCTCTCTGCTGTACTGGACTGGAGCCGTTTGTCTGTGAAGGCAGCTTCCATTATGCGCCTCTCACCTGCTTGTTTAACTGGATCAAAACGGTATACATCGGGCGGGGCATTAATCCGAGCCTAAGCTCTGACCATGTAATCGTGACCTAATCGAGCTCACTCGGTAGTCCCAAAGTGTGACATCAATCGTTTAGAGATTGCCTCCCAAAATATAATTAGCACTCGATCGCAGGTTGCTTCATTCACACTCCACACAAAGGCTGGTTTGGGTCGTGAAAAAGTTTCATGCAGTTGCCGTCGTTCATATTTATATAGGAAATCAATTACAGCGAAGGTGATCGCTTGTTGAAGGAATTGTCCAGTCACTCTCACTGTTTCGAAGCTGCACACAAAGAACATGACACTAAATAGAATAAAAGTAGTTGACTGATGAGCAGGTTTTGTAGGGTGGTGTGTTCCGTGTATGTTCTTGATGGTCGCGTTATGTGCTTTCAAGATGTAAAAAGCTGGTTCAATTGATCTTGGTCATACACTTGTATTTTTTTTTCTTGTTTTGCGTGTCATGAAACCAGTTCTTATAGCCTAGATCCAATCAAAGTCAAATCAGCCGGCAATGTGTTGCTACTGCAAGTGCCGGTGCTTTTATTTAAACTATTGTTGTTACAATATGTAGAAGCACCGGATGCAAATTATTTTGGAAAATATTACATCCAAGTGTTATGTATACATTTCTGCTGAAAAGTCTTTCTGGCGGCGAACAACAACCGCTTTTTGTTCAACTTGGAATAACTAGTCTAACACCATACAAATTATAGCATGCAAGCTTAGTGCAGAACACCGTTTTGCGCAAAGATAAAAACGCCAAACCAATTTGTTCATTTTTATCGCTTACCACAGACAGAAAGATAAAAATAGTCGCACGTGCCGTGAGTGACTTGAACGCTTCGAGCAACGAACCTTTGCGGGCCCGATCACACTTCGCCAGAAAGGTGTCTTCGATCGGAATCAGGTCGAGTATGCAAATCAAATAGACATGTCGTCATTTTTTTTTTAGAAAGCACCCACCATAGTGGTGCCTGTTTATAGAAATTGATTCCATATGGGCTCGTCCCGAAAGCATTCCGCAAGTCAACCCTCTTCAAAACCGTTTCGGCTGGTGTGAAGTGGTTCAGCCGGCGGAGGTGGCGAAATAACGGAGAGAAAAAAAAGCATGAGCATACGAATAAATTTAAAATCGAAAATGGAAATGATGGGCCCAACTGAACCGAACCGAACCGCAAACAGAAAACAGCAACATGCATTCTCCAACGCATCATCGGCATCGATCGGTTCGCTGCCGTTGTTGGGCAACAGATTGCCAGCTGCAGCCGACGTGTGTGTAACTCTTACGGGAGATCTCCGCAAAACCCGGTGAGGCCTTTTTCTTTCAAGCCTGTATTGACGATTAGTCTCACGATTTGCACGTTTGAATGGCAAAATTTGGTTGGGTTTGAATCCTACCTCATGGGTTTTCTCTACAGTTTGCAGTGTATTTCGACAGCGTCGAAGCTTCGTAACAAACTAGGGGTTAAGTTATGTTGCACGATACGACAGATAACAAATCGTTAACGAGACGGGTTTTATCCGTTCCGTAAGTTGGATCATTATGCCAAAGAGGAAAGCTGCAGTTGACGTTTGATTGGATACAGAAACGGCTTTCAAATAAGTGATATGATTATCGAGATAGTATTTAATTCCATTAATCAGAGTTTTAAGCAAATTTGGGCTTCTACTAAAACGTGATTCTTCCAGTTTACGCAACACGAGTTTAATATGCAATTATATTCATTTTTGTTCCACAAAAACTTATTTTAAAAAAATATATCATAGCGGCGATAATGATTAAAAACAGTTTAATTTTTTTCTAATAGAAATTAGATGTGTGAATTTTCTCGTTTCCTCCGTTTCACTTTTTAATAATCATCATTCGTGAGCTTACAACTATTATTACCAATATTGATGTACCTTCATGACACTGACAAAAAATGTATCTATAACACAATTCCACTGTAAACGTTCAATTATTGAAAGAAAATGTCCGATGATTAAGGCAAAATGGGCTTTACATTGTTTGTTGTTTATTGTTCAGCAAAATAATACAAAATTACTTTTTATATTATTTCCATTGTTTTACATTTTTCACAGTTTTGATATTTTTGACATTTTCGATGCTTCTAACATTTTCGATGTTTTGGACATTTTATCTCCCAGCTGGTCTCGAAGTACGATGTTGGCCTAACAAGCCAGTTGTCGTAGGTTCGAGTCTCGGCTCGGGAGAGACTGCTAGTGTCAGTAGGATCGTAGCGCTAGCCCCGCAATTGTCCTGTACACTTAACAGTTGGCTGCGAAGTCTGTGTAAAATAAACAGAAAGTCGAGTTCCGAATCGGAATGTAGCACCAAGGCTTTGCTTTGCTTTGCTTACCTGCATTGTCATTTTTTTCATTTATGAGACTTTTAACATTTTTTACTATGTAGACGTGAAGTCAACATCTTCGACATTTTGCACATTTTTGATCTGTTATAACATTTTTACATTACTGTCGTTTTTGAAATTATTGATTTTTTCACACAAATATATGACTTGGGACAGTCACCCAACTAGTTACCAAAATTAAAGAAAAAAAATGGTAGTTTACTGTTTTAACCTAGCATTTTATGAACCCCGCGTTCAAAAAAAAATTTTTTTTTTGAAAAAAATGCTTGTAGAGAACTCATGTGTATTTTTATTTTCAACATTGAAACTAGAGGGGAATGTAACAGGTATTTATCATTATGGATCTATCGAACGTTAATCATTGTAGAATAGAAGGAATGGGGCTCTAGAATCTAAATTTCCTTCATTATGCAATTTGTGTACCACACTTTATTTACATTTCGAAACGTCGACATATAAGGGGGAATGTATTTTAAGGAGCTTAAGGAGCCGCCTGTGTATTGAGACGAAATACTCAAAATGTGTTCAATTTGTTTTCTATCTTTTCTCTGTTAGTGCAGTGCTGATAAAAATCGTTTTCACAAAAGGAATTTTAGGAAAACTACAGCCATCTTTTTCAATTTTTACTTCCAATGAACGCAGCGCTCTTGGAAAGACATTAAAATTTGATTCTCGAAACGAGCTGTCATACTCCGATGAAATAATTCACGCGCATCGTTGACGGTCACGAAATAAAATCTTCTGCAAATCCAACTAAATGAAACTCACCGTTCCTTTGGTAAAGCCAAAATGAAGTTATCAACGTGATGCTTGCTGTCGTTATCATAATAAAACGCTAGAATTTCTTTCGTGAAAGTGTTTTTCTTATTCATCACTAGTCGCGTAATGCTAATATACAGCACTCAAACCGAGTTTACAACAGTCCAGTTCACACAATGAAACTCACAGAAAAAATTTTTCAGGAATTTTGAAACAGTGAATATCAAATGAACACGTTTTAACTGCGCCTGACGGAGAAGTTGGCTTTCATTATTTTACGAGTGATGAAAAAACGGAGAAAATAAAAGAACATTGCATGGAAGCGAAAGATTTCCTTGCAAAATACTGACATTTACCGGTGGCTATTTTTCAGTTTTATGCAAAAGCGCTGGAATATTATAGTCCTGATGATATTTTGCCTCATTTTGCCTCAAAAAACGGTGTCTTAAGTAATTAGAGTGTTTGGGGAAAAGTTGACCGAAAACCTGGAAATGAAGGAAACCGCATCTCGACGGTCGAACAGACAACCAAAGCGATTAAGAGGACATTCACGAAGAATTCAAACTCATCGATCCGGGATGTGGCAGATGAAGTCGGAGTATCACACACCACTGTGCAACGTGTCATGCCAAAGGTTGTCATCGTAAAAAGGTAAAGACCCCAAACTGCGACAAAAAGCAAAACAAATCGACCAAAACGAGGACACGGAAGTTTTACACGATAAAATGACCAAATTCGACTGTATTATTATGGATGACTAGACATACGAGAATTCTACACGGCGACGAGAAGGGGCGAGGTGGCAGAGATATTTTAAAACCGGCATCATCAACCAGGAAGTTTACGTCAACGAGTGCCTCCAAAAACGACTCCTGTCGTTCTCGCAGCAGCACACGGGTTCTGTGCTATTTTGGCCAGAATTAGCGTTATGCGGCCAACGACGTTCAATTCGTGCCTAAGGATAAGTACCCGTTCAACACCCTGGAGCTTTGCTCGATCGAACACTAACTGGGCCATCGTGAAGCGAAACTTAGGGAAGACAAAAAAAGTCGTCGGGAGCGAGCAGCATTTCAAGGCTAACTGGCGTATAGCAGCTGAGAAAATCGCAAAATCGACTGTACAAAATCTGATGCAGCATGTGAAATTCCACGTGATCTTTATTTTCCCTCGTTTCATGTGTTAGGTACACAACCAAATTCTCGCTATTGGTCAGTAGAAGGCGCCATATAATTTATGTTGCGTGAAAATGTCAGATTTTGTGCCAAATAATCTTCATTTCTCAATTTATTAAAATAACGGCAGCTGAAGCTCATTGAGAGTTTGAAGAAAAAAAAAGCTTTACGAAAATGCCGCTATAAGTGTAACAACGTGCTGTTTGGTTCCGCTGCTCTAAAGATCAAAAGGTGATTTCGATGTTGACGACTGTCAGCTCGAAAGAAGACCAATAACTTTTGAATAAGCAGATTTAAAGAAATTGCTCGATGAGGATGCAGGAACAGCTTGCTTTGGTACTTGGAGTTTTCGCCAAGCCATTGCATGTCTTGGGAATGATATAACAACTTACTTGGTTCCTTATGATTTGAAGCCAAGGGACAATAAGCGTCTTTTTCGCCATGAAAAACTGCAGGAAAAAGGAAGGGTTTTCAGCATTGCATCGTGATGGATGATAATTATTTTTGTTATTCATTTATTAACATTTGTAACGTAAGGCAAAACCTTTTAATTTGTTACAAGAAATTTCGGTAGCGAGCTCCAATGAACAATGCCTCTAACAAAAAGTATTGAGCCATAGTCACAGGTACCATGACGCGGCACAGAAAAGATTCATGTACGTAGATTTCTTACCGACCTAAAGTTCGAAAAAGATTTACAGGTTTCTTAGTCACATTAATTTAAAAAATCGAAAAACAAGGTCTGTATTAATAAAAGTTTTAGAAACTACAACCTACCATACCAGAGCTAGGTGAGGTGTAAAACATGCGAATATTTGGGAAGATTATAGACGTATCTCACACATGCATTTAAAGCCATAGGAAGCTTAAAAAAAACACCCACAGCAGAATTATCAAAAAGAGAATCACCGTAAATGAAATGAGGGAGTATTAATGATTTGAATAACCGCAGCTTTGTTGTAGTATGGAAATGTTTCGTAACCAAGTTCAGACGCTTCAACCTGCCATAAATTATTTCACACTGAGCATTAATGTGGGCATTCATTTATTTGATGCGACTAAGCCGATCTCTGCACGAAAGACGGCCTAAATACGAGCAGAGGCAAGAAAAAGTGAATCTACTGCATGACAACGCTCGGCCTTATGCTGCCAAAATCGCAAAATAAAACTTTTATAGAAACGCTCAAATAAGGAGTCGTACCTTAGCCACCATATTTCCTAGATATTGCGCCGTTCGATGGCAGACCAGGTGCAAAATCAGCAGTTCTGCTCATGTGATCGAAAAATGACTTAATTCGTATTCGAGTATAGCATCAAAAGATGAACACTTTCATCGTAACGGTATTTGAGTTCTGCCAAAAAGATAGGACAAAGTTGCACCTAGCCATAGATAATACTTTGAATGACTTATAGGTTACTTATTTTTTGTCAAAATACTCAAGCAGACTTTGCCCTACTCCAACAGAGTTTACGACCCCGTTATGCTTCCTGTGTTTGGGCCTTCTATTACACAGTGCAACAAAAGTTGACTTTTTTTTCTGCCTTGGTTTCAATTTTTATTTTTTTGTGTATTTTGATGCAAAACCAAAGTTCCCCGAGTTTGAATATATTTCAACTTATAGGGGCAGCAATGGCGCCATTTTGAATTTTTGAGAAATCGGAAATTTTAGATGTTTTTTCGACGCCATTTTGTTTTAAGACCAAATATCAAAATTCTGAGAGTTTGTCCACATATCAGCATCTTCTTACTAGTCTTTAAAAAAAACAGATCCTAAATCGGAAAATAAACTGAGCTCTAAACGGTGATTCTACGAAACCGGTTTTGGCATGGTTTCAGTATATTACTAGGGTGTCCCAAAAAAATCGATGTTGAAAAAGTCAAAGTGCTCAGCCCTAAACTGAAAGATAATGTTATTTATAGCATTTTTGTAGAACATTTCGACTTTCTAAAAGGTCGTTTTCAGGTTGCCCAAACGTGATTTATGAAAAAATGACTTTTTTATGCTACAAACCCACTTTTTTGCACTCTTTTCAAATCTGTTCGATTCCTACATTTTTTCGTACATTTTTTTATTTTTGTGGGATTGTTTTTGAATATTTTGCCCGGTTTGGTTCAGCATTGTATTCAGTTTTTGACTCCCAGAGCCCATTAAACATCACCAAAAAATTAATTTTTCTAATCATTATTAGATAAAACCCTTCAAAACACAAATAAAAAAAACTTTGAGCAAGAACTGAAATTTTCATTGCAAAGCGGGATTTACGACGGCAATTTACATGAAAAAAGATACTTGATATCTTATCGAGGAGCTGAGATATTGGCATTTTTCTATGTGATGGGAAACTATGCATTTTAACAAATATCTTAAATAACTGTTTTTTTTTGGGAGATAAAAAATAACAATGTTCAGAAAACAAATGCATTTTTGGATGGCTGATAACTTAGTAGAAGGTTTCAAAATTTGGAAAAATCTGCGAAAAAAGTTAGAACGAAAATTATGATTTTTCGTGCCTTCTAACAGAAAACTCAATGTTGCTCGTAATCTGTAAGAGATAGAAACATGATGTCTTCGGTAAAGTTTCTTGTTTTAAGATAACCTAAAACTTTGTCCAAGACATCTTGCGTCTATCTCATTCTGATTAAAAAGTAAATTTTTTATCTCACTTATTGGTGGATTGATCACCCTTCTTTCTACATTAAAAGATGCTTTTTTGAATATTCTGAAACTTCTCCGAACATACCTCATGGCTATAATCAACATTTGATTCACTATTAGGGAAATTATACGCACAAACGGCAAAATAAAACGCTGTGCAATGGAGATATTGAGCTTTAGTGGCATTTTTGACAAAATGCATAGTTTTCCATCACATGTAAAAACGCCGATATCTCAGCCCCCCGATAAGATATCAAGGATCTTTTTTCATGTAAATTTTCGTCTTGAATTCCGCTTTGCAGTGAAAATTTCATTTCTAGATCAAAAATTTTTTTTATTTGTGTTTTGAAGGGTTTTATCTGAAAATTATAAGGAAAATTCACTTTTTTGTGATGTTCAGTGGGCTCTGTGAGTCAAATAATTGGATGCGATGCTGAACCAAACCATGCAAAATATTCAAAAACAACCCCACAAAAATAAAAAAATATATGAAAAAATGTAGGAGTCGAACAGATTTGAAAAAAGTGCAAAAGAGTGGTTTTGTAGCTTGAAAAAGTCATTTTTTTATAAATCACGTTTGGGCAACCTGAAAACGACCTTTTAGAAAGTCGAAATGTTCTACAAAAATGCTATAAATAACAATATCTTTCAATTTAGGTCTGAGCACCTTGACTTTTTCAACATCGATATTTTTTGGGACATCCTAGTATATTACACAAGGTAGAATAATATCGTGTATGTCTGAGCATCAATGATAATGCGCTAATATCTTAAAAGGGGTAGTCAAACTATGTCTTATATTGAGTCAAAAAGTCTCAGAAATCGATTGGTTGGTGTCTGATCCACGTAAAATGTCAGCGACATATCAAGTGTGCCCCGATACCCCTACAGAACTAAAATAGGTTTATCTCGACGTTATTAACTTATTTGAAATCTGTTCAATGTAATATCAAGAGTGTAAGCGATACTCAAAGATACAATAACAATTTGTCTTTACAAGATCCCCCTTTTGCGGGGAGGGGGTTGCATTTTTGGCCAGGGCCGATCAAAATATAGGAATCTCGCTTCAGCTATGAAAATTCGATAAAGTTGAATGCGACCCCCTCCCCGCAAAAAGAAGAGGATTATGTAAAGACAAATTGTTATTGTATCTTTGAGTATGGCTCACACTCTTGAATAGAGTAGAGCCAGTGAAGGAAATGAAATGATTTTGAGCTGATTGTTTTTTCATCTTGAGTTGTGCACATCATGAAGTGCACAGTTCATGACTAAAATTGTATCCTCTCAATACGTAATAAAATGTTGGTGCCTTGGTCACTCGGAAATGACAAATACAACAGTTGACTACATACAACTCTGAGAATAGAGTGATGCGCGTTGCTCCGTTGTAATTCTCTCTTCGTACGTGGCGCATCGTAGGAAAAAAACGATAGCAACAAGCAAAAGAATAATTGAGAGTCCCATAAATGTTGGTTGGATTGCATCTCGCATCGCAGTGACGCAGCAGCGATGATGCGGTGCGGTGATGATGGGAGGGAGAGTAAGTAGTTCGGAAGGTATTTTTTTCAGCAGGTTTTCTATAGCAGCCAAACAGATACCAAAATGTGCTATGTTTGTTACCGAGAAATCATACGTTTGTTGTATTGCGTTGCGATTTCGTCAATGACATTACTCAGTAGTTTTTGTTATGATTAGTGAATGGAATATTTTCCTCATACTAATTTGGGTAGTAACGTTATGGAAGAGTGAGAGGGGATGGAGTTTTGAAAATCTTTGAATAATGCTTGACTTGCTTTTGAACTGGTTTTGGATGCATTATTGCAGATTTTGATACTGCATTTTCACATTTCAGTGCTGCGATTTTCAGGTTTTAGTGCTGTATGCCAATTGTGTTGAACCGAATATATTTGTACAGAAGTACAGAAATAACACCGAGAGGTACAATAAGGCTTCTTTAGCAAAATCTATAGCAAAAATTTGTAGAGGTTTGTAGAATTATCATTCTTATTAAACATATGCTGGCAACGACATTTTTATTATCACTGGACTTGTTTATTCATACTAAATTCAACAAGGAACTTGGAATATAAGCATAACAACTCAGATCTGTTTTTCCCTTCCTTTTCAATTTTCTATATTTCTGAGTACAAATGACATGAAGTATTTACAGATCAAATTTGTAACGGCTAATTTAACAAACATATTTACCCTAGTAAAAATGTTATGCAACTTAAATCCAAACAAAATATGGCAAGTGTTTTTTACGTCTAATGCCTGATCAATATAAAATCTGCAATATTTTGCAAATCATTAAAACTTTTTCTATCTTTCACAACAGTTCGAAAAACATAGAGGAGAAACAATTGGTATGATAAAAAGCTTATCGAAAATTTTTTCCTGATTGGTCTGATTTCAATTAGTCGAATGTTCGCGGAATACCAGTTCAAGAAACACTAGTTAGGGCCAACAATAGTGGTCTTAAAAGGCTTCGCGCCCATTCCACAGCCTTCCGACCGAAAAGCATTGCCACAACGATTATAACGTTAGTTCCAGAGCTATATGCTCTCTACTGAAAACAGTTACAGTTTGAACCTTTGTTTTTATTTGTTTTGGAAATATTCGAACTGTTAATAAAATTTGTATACACTTGTAACAGTAAGGAAAAAATTCTTAATACATATTTAGAAGAAATTTGTTTTGTAAGTTCTCCGTACGTCACAATTGAATCAGTTGTAACACACCCTGTTGACACAGTGCAGTTCGATGGTTCGATTTTGGTAACATATTTATTTGCTTTCATTGACCACAGGGGGTTTGTTTCTGAAAAGTTGGTTGGGTTTGTAACGACAGATGTTGTTTGGCCATAATGGGTCAAGTAGGAAAAACATGCTGTTAGTGATAAATCAAACGGGCCCGTAACATCAAAATTGCACGAAAGCTTGAAAACTCCGAAATTCAAAGAGTAGTAAATCTAGAATTTGTTTATATTAAAATGTTGATCTGACTTAACACCAACTAATTATATGTAAGGAATTACCCATCGTGAAAAAGTTGAAGAGGTTGTTTATTAGACACGACCGCAGAGTTAACCTAGAATACGACAGCCTGTCTTAAGTCAATGTATTTCTTGCAATAGGTTTGGGAATACACTCAATGGGGTTAATCAATTTAATGGTCTCTCTGTTCCAGATAACGTTTACCTCTACAGACGGCACCGGTAACGACAAAGAACAACAGCAGAAGCTATGTGCAGCTAAGCAGTTTCACTTGACGCCATATCCAAAACAAGAATGAAATTGTATTGTTTTGTGGCTGTCTATTGTATCAAGTTGCACTGAGAAAGCTTAATTTAGGCAGTGGCTACGATGAGGGCCAATAGTGCATTCCCGGTAACCTAGGTTTAATACGAACAATTTTCTGCAGTTTGCAGTAGCGTAGATAATTTTAAAACTGATCGCTGCAAATAGTAGGACTTGAGCGAAAAATTATGTGATTCAGGTTCACTGGCGCAAACATTCTTCAAATAAATGTTAAAATACACTCAGTAAACTTTGAGGCTTAGCTGAAGTCAAAAGAGGTTAATAATGTTTGTCAATGCCATTTATTGACAACTGAATATTGTTTTTTGACATGGCAAATTTTTGATTTAGTTCTGAATGATTTACTGTGTAAAATCAACATGAGATGATTTATTTGAATCTATATATGATAATTTTTATCGCTATACTGCTAGTCACGCACGCTATATAGCTAGCCACGCACGCTGTAGATATGCACACACGCTATATAGCTAGCCACGCACGCTATTAACATGCACAGACATGCTATAGACATGCACAGACACGCTATATACAAGCACAGAAACTATATAACCATGCACATGCAAGCCACGCACGCTATAGACATGCACGCGCTATATAGCTAGCCACGCACGCTAGCGACACACGCTATAAAAATTCACACACGTTATATATGTGCACACACCCTATATATATACACCCTGGAAGATGGTGGCTTCTCAAACCACCTGGTGGTGCGAGTCTCATTTAATTTCTGGCTGTATTCACCCAACGATATCTGAATTGAATTACCACTGGTGGGGTCCAACTCAGATCAAAAGGGAGCCGAACTGAAAAAGTTAGGTTCTGCAGCTAACCATTACCGCCGCCGCTGTTGCCCGCTGCTGCTCCACGTCGCCTTTGCCCACTGCCATCGCTGCTACTGTCCGCCGCTGCTGCCTGCTGCTAGTAAACTGAGATTGCTTGAGGAGAAGCAGTCTCTTATATAGCCCAACGAGTGCATTCCTGGCTAACTAGCCAGGATAAAAAAGGGTAGCATAAAAAAAGGGTAGCATTTTTATTTAAAAAAAAAAAAAACAGCCAAAACTAAGTTGCAATCGTTTGGGAGCTCCGCAGCTGCAAGATTACAAGCGGATGGTCGTGGGTTCGAATTTTGATATAATCAAGCCATTTTGGTTGTCGAAGAACTTTAGCATGGGTTTATTCTCAGGTTCTCCACCTCATACCCTTCCTTCAAGCTGAGTTCTGCAATACTCCTATTGACTTTCAAATAGTTCCCTCTTATAATAAAACTGATCTCAGTGTCGTTTGATAGGTTCTCTTCAATGAATTATAATTATAGCGCGATATTGGCTGAAGGAATAAGGTTTCGATCAGACTTCTTCCTCTTGTTAAAATATAAGTCAGGTAAGTTATAACAAACTGACCTGAGGTTGAGTGTAAAGGGTTTCTCCGGGGAATTGTGAATGTGACGCGGTGTTGACATGAACAACGAGGTTTCGAAAAGGCTCGTTTTTTGACAAAATAAGTCCTTCTTACATTAAAACTGACCAGCAGAATATTAAACCTCTCCATGGAATTGTAATTGGCGATATTGGCACGGAGAACGAGATTTCGATAAGACTGCCTTCTATTTGACATAATAAGTCCCACTTAGAATAAACCTGGCCAGAGAAAAACGTTAGATGAAGTCTCTCTTGTTATTCGGGGACATTTGTTGTAGGATGGAATGAGGGTCGGTATAGTAGAGTAGTAGTAAACTTAAAACGAAAGGGTAAAACCCCACACACACGTGTGTAACTTACTTCAATATTGGTACCGCCAATGATATAAAGTGCGGAATACAGAAAATACCTGCGCAGTTGAAAAATTCAAAATTAGTAGTAATAATTGAATATGATGAAGCAAATAAACGATTTTTTTAAACTTGTTCTCGAGATCAGAAGCACTATAAAATAACCTAACTTTTAATTTGATCATGTTAATATTTTTTTCACTGCTTCTAATCGACCTGTTATCTCTATTTCATCCTGCTTTTGAAGCATAAGGAACCTTCACGAATATTTCAGACGTTATTTCTGACTGGATTTTAATAAATTCACTACAGTATTATTAAAAACAGTAGCCAGACAGTAACAGAAAATTACAAAACTATCATCCTTTTTTTTCTTTTGGCTTCGTTTGGCTCAGATCGTCAGATTACTAAAGCCAAGTTTTGTGGATATTTTATCATCCTTATTAAAGGTTATCAAAGATAACAAAGTACGATTACCCCCAATTACCCTTCAGAAGTTCTGAACCTAAACAAATACGCGAAGCTCTCCAATGCTTTGTGAGGTTCAATGCTTCACGAATATCGCCTAAAGTTAGATTATAATCGTGGCAAACAAACAACATCACAACACGCTGTGTGAGCTTTCCTGCCAATGATCTTCGCATGCGACACGCGACACGCAACTTGTACAGTAGAGCCTTGTAGCGATGGCCGATGACGCAGTCTTTCCAGCGGAGAAGCATGATTAGCACTGATCGGAACGGCACATATAAACTTTGTTTGACTCATTCCTCATTTGTTTTCCTGATTGAAGGATATCCAAAACGGTAAAACGCTTTCACTTGAATACTGTATGAGCTCTTTGTCGCACTGTAAACGTTTATCAGCTTGATATCGGCATAAGCGATTAGGCTTCCAGATATACCACGATAGCGCTAACGGAATAACCCTGAATTCAATATAAACTCTCAATTATTCACCAATCAAGATCAAGCGGGGCTCGGCATATCGATTATCGCTACGCGGTGAAGTTGGCCCACATTCGAGTGGCTTTGGCACCGAGCATCGGTCGGGACGTTAACCTCTTCAAACGCAAAGGAAACCGAAAAGGCGATCAAAACAAATGGCAGAGAAAATTTTTCACTGTCACGCAATGCGATACCCACTGCCTGCGGTTCCACTTTCATTAGGCACAAGGTTGGCTGCCCGGTGAAGGGAGGACCTCTGACGGGTAAAATCAAGGCTGTTCTGAAATTGGTCAAGGATTTTACTACCGTTCAGTTAACTGCTGTGACATGCAACTAATGTACTATTTTATCTATTTATTTTCAGAACACGGAACTACGCCAGGGAACGCCACAGTTTAAACGCTGGGAAACGCTACCTCAACCGCTAGACTTTAAGGTATATATTTTCAATGTCACGAACCCGTACGAGGTGCAGATGGGACGCCGCCCGCGGGTCGTCGAAATTGGTCCGTATGTGTACTTGTAAGTAACAATTGTTCGCAGTTTTTATGATAATAGAAGTCGACACTAGTGATCGATATCGGATCTGGTAGAGTCGATGTCGATCACTATACCGTCACGAATGAAATCCGTGTAATCTCCCGTAAAATTTCATACCTGTCAGTGAATACCGCCGAAAGGACAACATTCGGTTCAGCAGAGACCGATCGAAGGTGCATTTTTCTCAGCAGCAAATATACGTGTTCGATGCTGAATCATCCTATCCGCTAACGGAGAACGATCCCCTGACGGTGCTTAATATGCCTATGAATGTAAGTTAAAAGCTAGGAACTTTCGATTTTTACACGACCCATTATAAATACTTTCGCCAAATCGCATTACTCATACGTTTCAGAAAAAAAATTAAACAAACTGGGCCATCCACGCTCTTTTTCGCGTTTGCCGCTGTCACCCCATCAACATCCACCATCACAGCAGCTTCTGTTTATATTGCCCCCTTTCTCTCTCTCTCATTTGTATATCTTCATTTCAGAGTATATTACAAATAATCGATACCCAAGCAAAGGAAACAATCACGAACTTTCGGTCAGATGTTAACAATACTCTCGAAAAAATCCCAGTAGTTAGAGTTATCAAAAGAATAATAGAGCGAACGACGCCGATCCAAGTAACGTTTGATACTTCCTATTTGTACTCCCTATCATATTTTGTGTTTTTATTTCTCGCGCATAGAAACGTTTTCATTGTGTATTTAACCCTTGCAACGGCTGTTGGCATTTTTCCTGGCCTACTGGTTTTAGCAAAGTGCCACCTGTCGGCGGTTCTGGTTAAGGCGCTGCTGTAAACTAGCTGGCTTGTGCTACTATTTCCTCTATTATCTTCCCGCTTTCCTGTATGTATGTGTGTGTTTCTTACCTGCTACTACTGTTTTACGTTGTGTGTGTAATCATCATCTAGTTCGGGTGGCGGACTAATTAGGTAAATGTCAAGCGTATGTAGAAAGTAGAAACTAGCTTGTTTTTCTACTTGATGGAGGTGCATGGTCGCTGGTAGAAATCCATAAGCGCACACACATCCGCCTCATACTGTAGTGTTACACTGTCATTCCACTCTTCCGATTGAAGGCTAGTGCATCTGAAGACGCCATTCGAACTGGTGTGAGTTTACACCGACTATTCACAGTAGCTACCAGCTAGGAGACTCACATACTGACGACACACTCTCCGATCCTGTTTGTATTGTGTGATCAGCTACATTTCTGTGTGTGTGCGTGTTTCTTAAGGCTCTTAAAAATTGAATCAAGAAAAACCCGTTGGTACAACGGAACAATCGATTACAAAGTAGTTAACAATATAATCATCAAATCATCGAAAATCATCTCATAAAAGTTATTTTTCGATTGGACGAGAAATAAAAGGTTAAAAGTTTCTAAAAACAAGAAAAAGTTTGATTAGTGTAATGTTTTGGGCAAAGTTTTAAAAAGTAATTTTGTCCTTCCGGGCAAAATAAACACAATTCATCAATTCCCATTTTTACATGAAACCCTTTCAAAAATTTATTATGTTTCATAAAAAATACTAATAGAGCAAAATGATATCTTTAGCCCAAAGGAACACTAAGACATTTTCTATGGAATCGCTCTAATGTGTCTAAGGGCAATAATGTCAAAATTTTCCAAAATGCTAGAAATGTCTGAATTTCTAAATTTTCAAAAATACTAGAATAGTTGAAAAAGTTAGATGTCTATCTTTAGGGCACAAAAATTAAAGCAATCCCCCATGTTTTTCGTATTTTGTTAACTTAGACTAAATGTTAGAATATACTAAAGTAATGTAGCAGAACTTTTCTTACAGTGTTAAGCATATTGTACAACATGCCAAAAATTTGTTCTGTTTATAAATACATTTAGCAAGGAAAACATGAGTTGATTCGGCTGCAGGAAGCTTTGAGAAAACTCTATGTGACGATTAGTATTTTAAACAAAAAAGAGTTCACTAGTATATAATTCGTCTAAAAATACACAATCGCGAACCATTTTGTAGAAACCACTTCGCTCGTCATCATCATTGTGATACACTTTAGTGACATCAAACTCTCTGCACTTTGTATGGAACGCTCGATCGTGTCGGTTCACAATGACTAATTCCATTTAGGACGTGCATTCACTCAGTGGTAGTTCGGCCTCCTCAGTATGTAATTGCAACCAGATCTGGGCTGACGCTCCAGAGCACCGATAACCTTTTTAGTGAAGTTCATTCCGATGCAATCGAAATTAAACGAAAACCTATTCCATTTTTTTTTCGGCCGCAGTCGATCCTACAAATCGCCGAAGACGAAACGTACGACAGCCTGCGGCTGATCAACGTCGAACTGAATCGGATATTCGGTCGACCGGATACCATGTTCCTGAGGACAACACCAAAGGAGTTCCTCTTCGATGGAGTACCATTCTGCGTCAACGTGATCGGAATCGCAAAAGCCATCTGCAAGGAGATCGAGAAGCGCAACACCAAAACCATCCGCGTAATGCCGGACGGATCGATGAAGTTCTCCTTTTTCCATCATGTGAGTAGCTGAATCTGGTCTAGTCTATAAAATTTCAACTAATTTCATTCGTTAGAAAAATATGACCGACGATGGCGTCTATACGATCAACACCGGGATCAAGGATCCACTGCAGACGCACATGATCGACTCCTGGAATGGGCGCAGTACGCTGGACCGATGGAGCAATCGATCGCAGGGGTCTACGGCAGCATGCAACAGGATTCATGGCACTGACGGATCCGGTTATCCACCATTCCGATCAGGCGTCCAGAAGATGACCATCTTTAGCTCCGATATTTGCAGGCAAGCATTTTTGACTGTCAAATTGACAAGCCAATGTTTTGATTTTTTTATTAAACAGAACTGTAGACATCAGATACGTGGAACCATCCAGCTACGAGGGTATACCAGCCCTGCGGTATATCACGGATTCCAACTTTATGAACGAAATTGGTCCAGAGTACGGTAACGATTGCTACTGTGTCAACCGAATACCGAAGGCGCTGGTTAAAAGTAACGGATGCCTGTATAAGGGCGCGCTGGATCTGTCGACCTGTTTCGGTAAGTTTCAACGATTTCTGACATTTCCGGTGATTAATTAGCTCATCGGGAGGTGTTGCCTCGAATAGTGTTAACAAACCACTTTTTGTTGCTGTCTGATTAGCATAACTGGTGTACAATACTGGCATCTCAAGGTGAAATTCTGTAAAAGAAGAACGATGCCCTCATTCTAATGGGATTTCCAAGATCAATCTGAATTTTTTTTCTTCTCTCCCGGAATCGGTAGCGGATAACGAAATTATCATCTCAGAATAGGAAGGTGTAAAATGCTATTTCCTAACCATTCGATACCGCATTTGATTGCCTTATCATCTTGTTTTTGTTTGCTCAAGGGTAAAATTCTCAGCAATAAAGTTGGAAACTGAATGTGTGTATAGTCCTGTCAATTGTTATGAACAATAATAAGGAGAAAGGTGTAAAATTTTTAAACGATTTTTAAACGATCGCAATATGAAGCCATAAATATAAAATCTCCAATCATGTGATAAGTCGTGGCGCGGTTTTTACCCGCTCTCACCCATTTGCATAAACGTCCTACGGTCGAAGATCACATTTAAGCAGCCGCGTCGTCGGTTCAAACAGAACCGGCTAGACAGGTTGCATCTTGTTATGATAGCAGCAAACCTGTGCTACTAATGATTAATTTTATCGTCAAAAATGACGCGTTTCTATAGCCGGCAATAAAATAACACGAGTTACAATTGAATTTAGGCTGTCGACTGGAGGTTAGTAGATAAATCATTTTATTTTTTAAGCGGGGGATTTGTTAGTAGCTCAAGTATTTATGATAAAATTTGGTAAATAATGAGTATGTGTGTCCACTCACAAATGGTGACTTCTCAACACTGTTAGAAAAATTGTAATTTTAATTGTTAGGATTTGTTTGCTTTTACAATTAGGACTTATCATTCGTAGGGATTGAAACCTACTTGTCAAAGGAGGAAGTAAACTTACAACTGACTTAATTGTTAACTTATTAGCTATAAAGAGAGCTTCTAATGTTTCAACACTAGTAAGTTTATGTAATTCGAGTGTACCAAACCGAGGAGAACGCTTCAAAATCATTTTTAGAATTTTATTCTGAATCCTTTGAAGCGTCTTCTTCCTCGTTAAACAACAACTTGACCAAATCGGTACAGCATTGCTGGTCTAAAAATTTGTTTGTAAATCTGAAGATTATTCTTCAAACAAAGTTTGGAATTTCTATTAATAAGAGGACATAAACATCTCGTATATTTGA
This sequence comes from Wyeomyia smithii, assembly GCF_029784165.1. Taxonomy (NCBI): domain Eukaryota; kingdom Metazoa; phylum Arthropoda; class Insecta; order Diptera; family Culicidae; genus Wyeomyia; species Wyeomyia smithii. The sequence continues at coordinate 45,584,964 of NC_073695.1, read as the reverse complement.
TGCACTTTGCTTGTATACTCTCAATGTGCTCTCTGAAAATAAGTTTTGCCTTTCTCCTAGAAAGGTATAGCAATCACTGCAAAAACCAAAGGTATAAAAGTGCTCCAGAGGGTCGAATCTCGTATATCAATCGACTCAGTTCGACGAGAATTTCATGAAGATTGAACGTGTGGTTCAGAAGTTATTTGAAGAAACGTGTTCTGGAGAGTGTTTAATCTCACTCATGTTTCTCAGAGATGGCTGAACCGATTTCCACAAAATCAGTGTCATTTGGAAGGTCTAATTTGCCTGTTATGTTTAAAAATGTGAAATCCAGGTATGAAAAGTAAAATTTCACAAGACTACTTAAACTCATTCACTTTTCGCAGAGATGGCTGAACCGATTTCCACAAAATTAGTTTCAAATGAAAGGTCTAGCTGCCTCATAACACCTTATTGAATTTAACTGTAATCGAACTGTAACTTCGTCTGTAATGTATCAAAATGTGAAAATCACGAAACATCATTATCTTAGAAACTACACAACCGATTTGAACAATATTGATATCAGATGAACGGGCTAGTTAAGGGTTAACTGATGAATTATGATTGAACAAGTGGTTTCCTAATTCGGCTGCTCTATACGTTCCCATTTCATTCGATTATAACCGAACTTAAGCAACCGTTTTGTATAAAATTGTAATAACAACGAAAGTCAATTATCTCAAAGATTACACGACTTATTTAACAAAACAAGTGTCATACGAACTAGTTATCTCTTAAACTTACAAATAACAAACTTCATAACAATTTGATATGTGGTACAAAATGTATAGCAATCACTGCAAAAACTAAAGGTATAAAAGTGCTTAAAAGGGCCGAATGTCGTATATCACTCGACTCAGTTCGACGAGCTGAGCATTTTCTGTCTGTGTGTGTGTAACGCTCTCCCAATCTCACTCGATTTTCTCAGAGATGGCTGAACCTATTTCAATAAAATTATTTGCAAATGAAAGGTATAGTTGCCCCATAAGACCCTATTGAATTTTATTGTAATCGGATTTCTAGTTAAAAGGTTATGTATCAATATGTAAAAATCACGAAACATCAATATCTCAGAAACTACACAACCGATTTGAACAAAACTAATTTCAAATGAACTACCTAAAAACCCTTAACTTTCGAATTTTATGAAGATTGAACTTGTGGTTCAAAAGTTATGGAAAGAAACGTGTTCTGGAGACTATTTAATCTCACTAATGTTTCTCAGAGATGACTGGACCGATTTTCATAAAATCAGTGTCATATGGAAGGTCTTAACGCCCCACAAGACCCTATGATTTTTTTTCAACCGGATTATTACTTTGCCTGTTATGTTTAAAAATGTGAAATCCAGCTATGAAAAGAAACATATTCCGAAGACTACATAAACTCACTCGCTTTTCTCTGAGCTGGTTGAACCGATTTCCACAAAATTAGTGTCAAATGAAAGGTCTAGCTGCCTCATAACACCCTATTGAATTTTGCTGTAATCGGACTGTAACTTTGTCTATAATGTATCGCAATGTGAAAATCGCGAAACTTCATTATCTTGGAACTACACAACCGTTTTGAACAATATTGATATCAGATGAACGGGCTAGTAAAATGTGGTTTCGTACTATTTGAACGTTCCTGGTATCGCTCGTGATTAAATTGTTCAAAATTAAGAGTCATTTTTCTTATTTCGCTATTTCTAAAGCACTAACATTACGTCAAATTTCATATTTTATACTTCAATAACAACATCAATATTTTAGAACCCAAAGAGTGAATATACTTTTAATGGATTTAAGCATTCATGTAAATTTATTTTTAACAAATAATAAGTTTGAATGAGAAAGGCAGAGTCTGACCGCTAGGTGGATTAATTTAGGTTTTTTATCGTAAATTAGTCCCAAGTACTTAACCTTATCAGACCAACTTAAAATTACCCAATTCATCTTGACAACGTGATTATTGTTTGGCTTGAGGAAAGAAGCACTAGTCTTATGAGGAAAAATATCATTTGAGTTTTAGAAGCATTGGGAGAGATTTTCCACTTCTGCAAGTAGGAAGAAAAAATATCTAATTTTTTTTTGCAATCGACTGCATATGACACGAAGACTTTTTCCTTTTACGGAAATGCTTGCGTCATCGCAGAACAATGACTTTGTGCATCCTGGAGGCTAATCAGGAAGATCTAAAGTAAATATGTTGTACAGGATTGAACCAAAGACTGAATCTTGAGGCACACCTGCTCTGACAGAAAATCTATCAGATTTTGAATTCTGATAGACAACCTGCAGAGTTCGATCAGTAAGATATTTTTTTAAAATATTAAATAGGAAAATTGGAAAATTGATAGTTTGCAATTTCGCAATCAAACCTTCATTCTAAACACTGTCGAATGCTTTTTCTATGCCTAATAGAGCAGCTCCAGTGGAATAACCTTCAGATTTGTTAGCTCGTATCATATTAGTAACTCTGAGCAATTGATGAGTAGTGGAATGCCCATGGCCAAATCCAAATTGTTCATCTGCGAAAATTGAATTTTCATTGATATATGACATCATCCTGTTAAAAATAATTCTCTCAAACAGTTTACTTAGTGAAGAAAGCAAACTGATTGGTCGATAACTTGAAACTTCAGCTGGATTCTTATCCGGTTTCAAAATTGGAGTAATTTTTGCATTTTTCCATAATTTGGGAAAATATGCAATTTTGAAGCAGCAATTGAAAATATTCACTAAAAATTCCATTGTGCTCTCAGGGAGATGTTTTAATAATATATTGAAGATTCCATCGTCACCAGTTGGTTTCATATTTTTGAAATTTTTAATAATTGTTTTTATCTCATTCAAGTTAGTTTCAATTGTTCCTGCAGGTAAAGAAATCTGGGAAGAAATTAAATCAAATTGACGTGTGACTTCATTTTCAATTGGACTCACAAAATTCAAATTTGAATTATGAACACTCAAACTGCTGAGCAAGTCCTTGAGCCTTTTGTTCATTGGATACAAGAAAACGTTCACCATCTTTTAAAACTGGAATAGGCTTTGAAGGTTTCTTAAGAATCTTCTACAGCATCCAAAAGGGTTTTGAATATGGTTTCAATTTTTCAATTTTAGTCTCATAATTTTGATTTCTCAGTAGAGTAAATCTATGTTTAATCTCTTTCTGTAAATCTTTATAAATGATTTTAAAAATAGGGTCAGGAGAACGTTGATATTTACGTCTGCGGACATTTTTCAAACGAATTAGAAGTTGAAGATTTTCGTCAAATCACTCAAGCCTTTGGAACAGAATAATTCTTGGCATCAATAATAGCACATTTTAGGGCTTCCAAAGCGGAATAAACATTTTCTTCGTTTCGCAAATCCAGCTCATTATTGAAATTACTCTCAATATGAGTTTTATATTTTCCCAATTAGCCTTGTGATAATTAAAAACAAAGCTCATAGGGTTTGAAACTGATTCAAGTGATATGGAAAAAGTTATTGGAAGATGGTCAGAATCAAAGCCAGCATGTGTGATCAATTCACTACATACATGACTTTGGTCTGTAAGTACCAAATCGATTGTTGATGGTTTTCTTACAGAAGAAAAACATGTAGGACTATTCGAAGACAAAATAGAATAGTATCCTGAGGAACAATCATTAAATAAAACTTTGCCATTGAAATGACTTTGAGAATTATTCCATGATCGATGTTTAGCGTCAAAATTGCCGATTAAAAAAAATTTTGAGCGATTTTTTGGTGAGTTTTTGTAAATCACCTTTAAAATAATTTTTGTGCTCGCGTGTGCATTGGAATAGTAAATATGCTGCGGCAAAAAATAAAATCCCAAGTTCAGTTTGAGCTTCAATCCTCAGAGTTTCAATAATTTTCGTCGATTCGGTGACATTTGCAACTCCAACAGCGGATCTCTGAATTCTACCATATCAATGAACCACGTAATTGGAATCATATTTCAATTTAATGTTAGGGCTTCAAAAATGTTTCAGTAATAATTGCAATGTGCACATTATTTACCGTAAAACGGGGTGAATAGAAACAGCGGGGCGAATATAAACAAAACTTCTAATCCTAAAAAATGTTAATACAAGTCTTTGACAACATTCAAAAATCATGTAAAAAAATTTTCTCGAATAGTTCAATAGTAAGCAAGTCCTCCGAACTCATTTATGGTTTGGAAGCACTACTGTCAGTTTGTTAAAAAATCAAAGTGGAGGCTCGAGTTCAGAGCGTTTCCAGGTGCCAAAAACTTCGCCTATGGAAGCCATTTTGTTTAACTTTGAGCTTGTTCCTGTGCTGTAGTAGGTCGTTGGTAAAGCGCTTAGAGTTTCTATAGTGAATTTGAAGATTGCCCTAAGGTATTTATCAACCTTTTGCTTAGGTTTCAAGGAAAACTCCCTGTTGGCAAATTTACGGGGCGAATAGGAACAACGCTATAGCGAATATATCAAAGTATATCGGAGACTGTTTCTACTCACCTCGTTTTACGGTACTGTTAAAAAATAAAAATCTCATCCTCATTGGCTATCAATGGGCGAGCATTCCAATTGAAAATTTTGATTGATTTATTTACAATCATTGTTAAATTTTAAATTAGAAACAATTTTAAGTGTAAAACCTGTACCAATTTGAATTGCTTCAAACATGAAATTTGCCTGCAACATGGCGTTCATGAAATCAAACATTTTTTTTAATCAATAATAGTATATTTGACATTGATTTGACTTCAGTTGAAACATACCCTCATGCTATCCCAGAACCCATCGGTGCCTAATCACATATACCAAACGGTTATATTCCAGAGTTATTCCACAGGTAATTGATCAGTTCGAAAATACGTGGCATGTACAATTGAAAAATTTTATCAAATTGATTTTTTCTATCACGGGACATAATGTACAACATAAGGAGAATATTTTGCAATATTTAAAACGTTAAATGCATAAAATAATCCCAGATTGTTTACGAAAAAAGAGATAGTGAAAGCCGACCGCGAAAAATCCATAATATTGTAAAAATAATTTTACGATTTAATAACCTTCCGGGCAAGTCCCGTCAAAACTCTATTTATTAACAGAAAGTTCAAAGCCTACTTAATATATACGTAAAGAAAAATCTTCCTCCTGGTTCCTCTTTTCTATTTTATTGACATTTTGATAAATGAAGATTTATATGAAAATTGTTGAAACTTTGTCATAAATCATGTGTAAAAAGACACTAAAAATGCAGTAAGCGAATTTAAAGTAATTGTCTTATCATTGGCTTGAATATTAAAGGGGTGTCATGACGTGACGTACTTCTCCTGGTAGGGGTCATTAATGTGTGACAAAACGTGAAAATGAATTTTGATCAAAATTTGCGTGACGTTCTTAATGGATGTCACATTGTTTTGTACTTTCTCTAGTTTTATTGGTTGGTTATACGAAAATAACACGTTTTTGATGTAAATAGATCCAATTACTACCAAAATAGAGCGAATTGGACTTTTGGCCAGCTTTTTGGTTCAAATACTCCTATGTGCAGCGTAGGGACCCTACACCGTAAAATACCTACACGTTGATATAAAGTGACTTGCTGTTGAATTTTTACTACTTGCCTAACATTTCAATTTGAAATGTCGATCCATTGAATTAGATGAAAAAAACCTACACATTGATATAAAGTGATTTGCTGTCGAATTTTCACAACATGACATAAATTTCAATTTGAAATGTCGTTCGCTTGAATCGGATGAATACAAAGTACAAGGATATCAATAGCAAAGCACTTCATTTTCATTTAGTTTTCATGTAATAAGAAATATGCTGCGATTTGAATTTGGAATGCTTATAACATTGATATCGACTTGCTATCGCATGAAATCTCAACTGATGGACAGTGGATATCGAAAAATAAAGATTTTTTTAAATTTTGGTCTTCATTGTTACTCTTATTATTTTATTGAACCTTATAACTACAAATAATCTCCATCAGAAAGTTATACAGTACCTTTAGATCAGCATCGGCCAGAGCCTCATCCGTTTGAATTACACAAGACTCGAATGTTTTCGAGGGGTTAAAAATGACCACAATCTCCTCGTCAGTTTCTTGGATGGAAGCAATATTGAGTTCGGTTAATAAGTTTATTGCCGCTGTCGTGTTCGTGGGATCAATTCCGTGTTCTGAAAACAAGCTGTTTATTATTTAAAATACTATTGTAATTATTCCATACTTACGCTCTAGAATAGGTATGACTTCATCCGGAAAAATATTTGTCTGCGTTTGAAGCGTGTTTATTTGGTTCGCCATCTTCGTTTTGTTTTGACATTCATAGCGTGCAAAACAATACAAATGCAAAGGATTAAAACAGTGGTGCTAATTCAAGGGATATACATTGCAACTTGGAGGTGATTTCTTTTGTATAATTTTCAACTAAGGATCACTTCACTGCAAAATGTGCATCACTTGAAAATCAATACGCATTCACTTCAATTCGTAGTGCTTTGTTACAAATTGAGTTAAATGCAGAATCCTTTGAAAAAAACGTGCCCATTTTTTACCGTGTATTGTCAGGGAAAAGAGGAGAGTTTCGTGCGTGATTGTTTCGATCAGACGCTTCCAACGACAGCAATTCGACCTAAACCGGGAGTTGCTGCTCCTACGCGAGCTTCGGGTAGGAAGTCCGGTACTGTGCCGGTTGGAAAAATTTACGATCGTTGTGAGCTAGCGAATGATTTGTTGCACAAATTTTACTTACCGAGGGAACAAATCGCTACCTGGGTCTGTATTGCCTATCATGAGAGTGCCTTCAACACGTCGGCGGACGGTCGCCTCAATGCTGGTGGTAGTGCTCATCATGGTCTGTTTCAAATCTCCCCAGTTAGCAACGGCAGCGCTTGTTCGGCGACATGCGACGAACTGAAAGATAATGACATCTCGGATGATGTTGAGTGCATTCGAGCGATTTTCGAAGAGCATCGGAGGTTGTCCGGAGATGGATTTAACGCATGGTCAGTCTATCAACCGTTCTGCAGGGATAAATCCGAAAGCTACGCGAAGGGTTGCTTTGGGACGGAAGGCGATCTTCCGATAACTTCAGCTTTACCAAAACCAGCCATCACAGAACCAACTAAAGTACAGTCTATAAATTCCAACTCTACCAGGGGAAAAGTCTACACTCGTTGTGAGTTGGTCAAAGAACTATACCACAAGCATGGATACTCGAAGGAGGATTCTGCGACATGGACTTGCATCGCACAGCACCAATCGAATTTCAAAACTTCCGCTGTTAGGATAGGACCAGAGAATGTGAGATATCATGGAATGTTTCAACTCAGTGATGAGTACTGGTGTTCACCTCCTGGGAATGGACAGGGTTGCGGTTTAGCTTGCTCCGATCTGAAGGATGACGAGATCACAGACGATCTTGCTTGTATAAAATGCATCTACGAAGAACACCAGTAAAACTCAGGAGATGGCTTCATTGCCTGCGTATCAAACACACTGCAAAGGCAAGGCTCGCAGTATGATCAGTGAATGCTTCGAGAACGATGAAAACACGACAACGAAGAAACCAGACGTCGGTGTTGGAAAAGTTTACGAACGATGTGAACTGGCACGGGAACTGTTGAACAAGCACAATCTTCTCTCCGAACAAATCGCAACCTCTGTTTGCATTGCTCATCACGGATCCAATTACAATGTTTCCGCTACCGGCAGGATGAATAAAGATTTTAGCGAAGATCACGGACTATTCCAGATCAGTGACAAATACTGGTGCTCTCCGTCCGGGAGAGATACGGGTTGTAAGTTAAGCTGTTCGGACCTGGAAGATAACGACATTAGTGATGGTGTGGAGTGCATAAAGTTCATTTCCGAAGAGCTTAAAAGAATTACAGGAGATGGTTTCGACGCCTGGGATGTCTATAAACCCATAGAGGGTTGTTTTGATGAGCTTGCTACCACTGCACGTGAAACGACATCCACAGAAGGTTACACGCAGGATTGCTTTGGAACGAAATGCGATCAACCGGTTACTTTGGCTGTGCTAAAACCCACCGTCACAGCACTAGCTAGACTACCGTCTAGAAAATCCAGCTCTACCAGGGGGAAAATCTATGCTCGTGCAACGGCAACCCCAAGAACTACGAAACCGAGCACAACTCGAAATACGTCTGTCACCATAAAACGAACAACCTGGAGTGCCTGTTGTAGTAACTACAATACCAAAAACACTGCCACCTGCCGCCACTTCCCGAGCTTTCACCACTGTCCGGCCCACTTTTAATATTTTCGATTTCTACTCAAATCGTTTCGGCTAACCAAACAGTACACCGGTTACTCATAGTCCGTTTACACCCAGAACTAGGACACAAACTGTCAGAACTACTCATCAACCCGAGCGGTTCCGAAAGCTTCGCGAAAGCACGATTCAAATTTTGATCAACTATTCAATCACTTTAGCCATGGTTGACAATTACCGTAAACTGGGGTGACTTTGATCACTTTTTTGATTGTATCTCAAATATTTTCAGAATATACTGAAAACAATATTCTTCGATATTTTTAAAATAAGTACTGGCATGCATTGAAAAAGATTCAGTCACTACTTCAAAAGTTTAGCAACAATTTTGCTGTTTTTTAATATGCTCTAAACATTTTACACCAATAATCATTCCGGGGTGACTTTGATCACTTCATTGTTTTGATGAATTTGGAGTAACACTTTGCTACTTTCACTATATTGAACAGCCTTAAACGACTTAAACGAGTTTATAAATATGGAAAGCAGTTTGGGGGCCATTCACATTCTACGTGAACAGTTTATAATGGCGAATGTCCAAGATTCATAAAATTTTTTTAGAATATATATGAATGATTATTCACTGAGAGAGAAGGTGGTCTAAAATCGTCAAAAACTAGTCCACGAGGAAATTGACTTATGAAACTGTCCAAATTTGCATATTACTTCACGTCTTGGGTTTTTGTTAAGACGAAATATGTAATACGCTGTGGAGAAAATTGGGACTCAACATTGCCTTCGAGGAAAAACTTGCAAAAATAACCATAAAATGTATGGTTATAATATTTGTTCATCTTAAGAACTAATCTGGGAACAAAATAAAAACACTTTACGTATTGCAACTTGTTGTTTTGAATCTGCTTGAACCGATTGTTTGTATGCAACAAAAATCGCCAAAAATACACTTTATTTTCAAATAATATTTTAGCATGAGAAACACTCTTTAAATAGCAGGAAATGCATGAATAGTAGCAATGCGAACCTATATCCACACAATCGGTGAAGATTACGACAAATCCCAAGCACTACGAGCGCTTTTTTACCACATTTTCAGAAAAGAGGTATAGTGATCAAAGTCACCCCGGTGATCAAAGTCACCCCAGTTTACGGTACTTAAAATTGTCTCAATATATTTTGTGGGTAGTTCTTTTTAATTTGAGAAATGCCCTTGTCACCGCAGTAAAAATCATCTCTTTTAATTTGGTCGAAAATCATACCCAATAAAATTTTAGTTCTATACAACCTAACCTTGTCACCCCTCAATCATTCATTCACAGATGCCCCCGTGGTCCTGACGCTTCCCCACATGATGGGTGCCGATGAGCAATACAGCAGTCTGATTGAAGGATTACATCCCGATCCAGAGAAGCATCAAATCTTCGTAGATGTAGAACCGGTACATAAAGTTAACTAAAACCGTTGCAACCTTCTTGCTAACCTCTTGCATATATTGTTTTAGTTCACCGGAACACCGCTCAACGGTGGCAAACGGGTCCAGTTCAACATGTTCCTCCGGCGGATCGACTCGATACGGCTAACCGATCGGCTGCAGACGACGCTCTTTCCGGTGCTCTGGATCGAGGAAGGTATCGCCCTCAACGACGACATGGTCAAACTGATCGACGACAGTCTGATGAAGATTCTTACCCTGCTGGACATCATCCAGTGGAGCATGATCGGGGTTGGCCTGGTGCTGGCGATTGTGATGCCGATCGTGTACTTCGCCAAGCGGAAACCGGCCACGTCGGGCACGGTGACGCCGAGCATGACGACGACAACTAGCGCGGCCAGCCTTCCCGACAACCGACAGATCAAATGACCCCCGCTTGTGATGACCTATCTGGACTGATACGACTGAACTGAGTGAGCGGGTGAATAAATGAGTGAGTGAGTGAGTGAGTGAGTGAACGAGCGATTCAAGTGCCAATGCTGACCAGAGGACACGCCACGGCTGGGTCCACCTAAGTGCATTTTAGTGCAAACTAAGTCAAACTGTTTCCGTCCGAAATGAATTGAACTGTTGTTTTAATTGTTTTTTTGAGACAGTAGAATAGCTTACGTTATGTGATGAATAAATTGTGTTTTAATAAAATGCAAATGTGTTTCCTTTGATAGAATGCCACCAAAAGTGAAAATCGAATAATCACAATGACAGGGTTTTGTAGACATACTAGAATTTGTTTGTTTGATAAGAAGCTATAAACGTTTTGAATACTTATTGCACTTTGATCGGAAATTCCCTGAATGTAAGATTCTTATCATAAAATAGCTCTGAGTATTCAAAATACTCAGACCAGTTCATCTTAGTCACGTAATTATTAGTGCTTTTGGGATATGCAACGCTTGGCTTATCAGCAAAAATTAATAATTTAGTTGTTGATGCATTAGAAGATTTTCTCACTTTCTAGTGGTAAAATAGGTAGATCTGAAGTGAAAAGATACTTCCTTGAGGTACATCAGCCTAACAGATAGAGATTTTTTTACTGATGGAGGTTATAGTCACTGGCGTAAACGAAATTTTGAATGTGAGTGGAGTTCGATAAAAATCTAACAGCCAAGGAGCATGAATGCACAAAATACTGAAAAGACCGTACATGTAAAGGGAATTTATTCATTGATTGTGGTGGCAAATAGAAACGGGATAAAACTGGAACAATTTTTGAAAAACTGGAAATATTTAGCTGTTTCGCTGGCGTTTCTCAAAAAAAAAATCTGGTGATATTCAGGAAAAACTGAAGGGTTGGCAACGCTGATCCTCGATAATCAGATGGCAGAAGGAATGGTCAAATTTCGCGAAGGAAGATAGACGCACCGACTTATTCCGGTGATTTCCAAAGGGATCGAGTGGCACCAATGAACTTCGACCTGACACAGATCCTGTCAGGCCATGGCTGCTTCAGGTAGTATCTACATAGGTTCGCGGGATCCCCCATGTGTTCTGAGTGCGTGGATGCGAAAGACACTGCTGAGCATGTCTACCTTGCTTGTCTCGCTTCGCGCCCGCGAGAAGCGACATGATGGCAGTAAGCAGACTAGACACTACTCCGAACAATCTAATACGAAGGATGTGCGAAACTGCAAAACAGGCGTCAGGTTGACCGCCAAAACGTCGCTGTTAGGTATGTAACTGCTAAGAGGGTGCACAAAGCACAAAAGCCACTCCCCAACCTCGTACTACCTGATGTTGGTCTCCACAGTGTTTGGCAAGCATATTTTCCCTCGACCAGAAAAAAAACACGTACACACACCAAGTCTTCTGATGGGCCAGGCCAGTCTATGCCCGGATGGCAGTGGCTTTAGCTTTCCACCAATGCCAGTCTCATCGAATGTCGAGCTGTATTCATCACAATTGGATTACCACAAGTGTGGTGCAACTCAAATCAGAGGGAAGCCGAACAGTTAGTCTTAATGGTCGACCAAGGAATGAGTTTCTCCCCATGCCTTATGTTCTTTTAAAGCTGAGGCCATGACAGCCATGATAATTGTAAGGCAAAATCATTATCTTCTATGTGACATCCTCACGACATTGTTGCCAAAAACCAAACTCTGCTACGCAAAATTTCATCAAACGCTAAGTGTTGTACAAAATGATGTGGGTTCATCAGTCTTTTTATCCCGTTTCCCCTCGAGATGATCTGGTCAGCCCTTCAATCTATTCAATCATCACTTCTCAAAATGATAGGTATAAACGAAGCAAATAAATTTCAAAAAATACATTCTTATAGGAAATTTTGTGTACTTTTCAAATCATTAATATTATTAATGGGTTCAAGTTAGAGCAAAATTTAAATGATTACCCCAATCGTAATCTAATGCATTGAATTGTTTCATTACAGCTTTCAAATGCTTTGCAGGCATTTCGATACTGATTTTGTTAATTCCGGGTTGGAAGTTTTTCACTCGGATTTTGGTTAGGAGAATAAGTGGAATGGAAGGTTTTATTTATGTTTTTACAAAGTAATTAAAACAAACCGAATAACTTTTAGGTCAACAAAAGCAGAGATTAGAGAAGCTTTATTACAGAATTATGCATATATTAGAATTTAATGAGTTCAATAACTTGTCAGTGTTAATTTAAAATTCAAGATTACGACTTTAAACAGTCCAGAGGGGTAACGATATCAAGTCAATAACAAATTACTTGAGGGTATATTTCTGTATTTTCGTCCCCACTCCCTTTTCCCTGTTTACGGGGATTGTAAGATCTCTCAAAACTCATCAAACTTCAACTGTAAGAGTCTCTGAACTGAATTAATTTTTTATTTGTTTTTTTTTTGTTGTTAATTTGTAAATTTTGTCACAACCCCGCCCCCCACACCCTCTTATAATTTTTGGGGTTCTATCATAACACAATACATACCCTCTGTTGTGATACTGAATAATTTAGAATATTATTTGAATATTCTATCAAAATGACTATTTATTATGACAGCGATAAGAAGTCATTCACAAATTACTTCGAGGAAGAAAAAACTAGTTGGAGGTGAATTGTCTACCAAACAATAGGTTGTAGTATAAACAAGAGAGGAGCTCCAAAAAATAGTCGACTATGCTTATGGGCAACCGCTATTATCTGGGGGCTACTTTTTAAAGTGGCGAGAACAAATCCTTGCCTTTGTTTGAGTGTTTGGTTTGGCGGTAAACAATCCGGAAATAAAAAAAATCTGGTTAGGTTCAACATAGAAAGAGATAGCATGTTGCAATCCCCTTGAACAGAACGGATTATTGCTCCGCATATTTTTTTGAGTCGCTTAATATGCTAATTTAAAAACAGTCTGAATATTCAATATATTCAAATATTCACTTCACTCTCCTCTACTGTTGTTAGGCGTGCGAAGAAACGCCAAATAATTGCCTCCCAGCTGATTCGAGATCTCGAGATACGATGCAAACTATCCCGGTAGTCTTTTGTTCGAGCCCCGGATTGGGAGAGACTATTAAAGGGCTATTCCCACTGCTTCCGTTCAGGGACCGGGCCGGGACCGGGCTCGTCCGGGACTTTTCATGCATTCACACTGCGCCGTGCTTGAACCGTGCCCGCGCTGCGCTCTGGCTGAGAAATGTTGATGTGTATATGTGAAAGAACGTCTTTCTCTTTTTTTCGTACCGCAGCTCACTCCGCGCGAAATATGTCACTACAACATACACGCATCCACCCGAGTGCCTCCCGTGCACTCTCCGGCCAACACAAAGTATCGTCGGCAACGATAGTTTTTCTCTCTCACTGCGGCAGCACGACGGCAACTCAACGCTGCCCCGGTCTGGGCACGGCGCGTCGGTGTGAATGCGTTCATAAGAACGCACGCAATCAATCTCAATCGAGCCCGGACGACACGCGGAACAGCCACGGCCCGGTCCCGGCCCGGTCCCGGAACGGAAGCAGTGGGAATAGCCCTTTAATGGCCCCGCAATTGTCCTGTACACCAAACAGCTGGCCGTAAAGTCTGTGCCAAATAAACAGAACAGCACGAGTCGCCTCGCGAAGTTTTGCTCAAACAAAACGACACCAGGGTTTAAGAACATCGGGTTCTTTCGATTTCCCACAGACGATGAATTACAACATATTTGGAAAACATTCTGCGGATACTTTCGAAATCACAGCAAGTTGCCGAGTTTGTGGCGTAAGCTAACATAGCAGAAACGTGATAGGGTAACGGGGGTATTTTGGCCAGCTTTGGGAAGTGTTCGCACAGTTCAATAAAAACAAACACAATTTCTCAACATAAATACCTACTCTATTATACCATTGTTAAATGCTAAGTGTCTATTTTAATATACACCGTTCAACAATGCAATATATTGAAAAATATCCTAGAAATATCATAATTTCTACGAAGTACTAAAAACATATTTTGGTCCACCAAATTTTTACTTTGGGCCACCTTTATATCTACAGACGTGTATGGAAATAGTTCGAAGTAATTTTATTTAAGATCATCATCGGTATTTTTAGAGCAAAAATAGTGGGTTTGAGGAGAACATCCTTCTGCTGTGAATTTTTGTAAATTAGGTATCTGAAAAATGAAATGATTTGGCTTACAGCGGTTTGACAAGCATTCTCATCTAATTTTATATCTTTAAATGTGATAAATTAAGAAGTAATTACCTGTAAATTGTCACAAGCTGCTTCTTTGTTCACGTGCAACGGCCGAACGGTAATCAAAGAGATGTCAAAACTTGGCATGGCCAAAATATTCTTGCTTCAGAAAAAGGCAAACATATTTCGGCCATGCGTTTAACCACTTTTGTTTCTAGAACATTTTATTGATGTTACTACAACAACGAATTGTTTCATAAGCATACATATTTGTTACAATAGCTTCCGGACGTTGACTTGTATATTACCACTTCCTCTTGACTTTGGGTTAACTCAGCCATGACTTTGAATATGTATGAACTAAATCCAAAATAACACTACCTAGAGCCAGTTTTTCGCCGAAAATTGTAGTGTAGTATGATTCCAAGGTGTGTTATTCAACGTTGCATGCATAGTTTTCTAATATTCATTGAATTTATCAGATAAAATGCGAAAAATGTTCCCGGGTGGGCCAAAATATGCATGTGGGCCAAAATACCCCCGTTACCCTAATTTATACTAAAACTGGTTCGAAATTAGTTCCACTTCCAGCAGGAGGATATATATTTTGCCTCTTCCCAAACCAAAATTATGCGACGGCGAACAGCTGTTCCAGTCTATGATTTCGTTTCTCAGATTGCCGACTCTGCATCTGATGCCGATGTACTGGACATTGAGCTATCGAACGATAGCTATGCTTACGAAGAAGTTAATGGTCCTGCAAATCCGAAACCATCTTTCGAAAACATGATTGCGGTTCGATGTTCTCCGTACGACGAGCACCAAGCTGTGTGTGCAGGCACAAAAAGGAGGTATGATAGGTAAAGTTTTTTTTCAACAAGTTCCATAAATTTATTGTACAACACTTAACTGTTTCCAGTTACCTAAATGGTTTAAAAAAACAGTGTGTCGATCTTAAAAATGTCGTTAAACAGCAGGAGGACGTTATTCGAAAACAAGAGACCACAATCCAAAAACAGACGGAAATTCCCAGATTGGCGCTGGATGCACTCAACAGAATTTTTAATTCTGATCAAGTGGATATGCTATTATACCAGAAAGAGCGTCCTAAGCAGTGGAGTAACGAAACCGTTACTGAAAGCTTACAGACTAAATTTGTATGCGGAACAAAAGGATACGAGCACCAGCAGTCAAAATATCCTTTACCATCCGAGCGTACTCTACCGCGACGAGTGGAAAATTTAGACTTCAGCCCAGGGGTTCTAAATGATTTACTGGAACTTTTAAAACTAAAAGTCAACACTATGCAGACGGCAGATCTCGACAGTGGACTGATCTTCGATGAAATGTCTATCGAAGAAGCGAGGAGTTTTTGCATATCGGACAATAAATTCTATGGTGACATATCCATATCTGGTCAGACTGGGCTTGCCACTCACGCGCTTGTTTTCGTCTTTGTTGGAATTAGAAGTCGGTGGAAACAAACTGTTGGGTTTCACTTCACAGGAAACTCCATTCCCGAAATAATCCTCAGAATACTACGTTTGAAATCATTCGGAAAGTGGAGGAGTTTGGCTGCCGAGTTCATTTTTTAACATCGGACTGTGGTCGAAACAATAAGAAACTCTGGAATGCTTTAATTTTAAAGTTTTATAGACATGTTGTAATGAACAACAAATCTATCGAGCACCCAGCTGATCAATCAAGAAAGTTGAAAATCATCCCGGATGTGGTGCACGTTTTTAAGTCAACTGTACAAGGTTGGTTAAAAAATAAAGTGCTATGGCTTCCACCAGACGTGGTAAAATTAAACGGATTTGTAACAAACGAAGTCAATGTCCAGCATTTGGCAGATCTTGTAAACTACGAGAAGAATAACAAGCTTAAAGTTGCACATGGTCTCAAATCTGACGACGTAGAATTCGGAAAGAAAAGGAATGACTTTGACGCTATGAAGGTGATAAATTCTGAAAAATACGTCAACAGAAACGTCTCTGCTGCACTCCGGTTCTACAGTAATGCTGCGACCCGACCTGAAGTTCTCCCAACCGCATACTTTATCGAAACACTTCCAAAATGGTGTCAACTCTCTAAAAATAGGTCAAGACGAATGGCTTCGAGTAAAGGTCAGTAAATATTTTAACATATCCGCATTACTTCGTGATTATGGCGAAACAAGATAGAAAAACAAGTCCTTTCTCCCGAAGTAGTTTGGATATGCTAGAAGTTGTGTTACCAAAGCGTCTTTATATTTTTTTGCTTTACAGCAAAACTTGAGAAGTACCAGGAAACACTGGAGTTCTATAAATTTTTTAAACATTTTATTTTTACACTCGAGGTGGGACATAAGCGACATTCAGGGTTTACACAGGATTGCCTAGAAATCATTTTGTCACAAATAAGGATCAGGCAAAAAAAGCCGACCGCCTTGCAGTTCAAGGGGTACAGGCACTCTAGCGTTTCTAAGACATTTGGTACCAAAATAAAAAAAAATCTGATATCGATGATTTCTTGAACCAATACCTGTGCATTTTTTATCGATCAAAAAAGTGAAACTTTTTCCTTTTTGTCTTACAAAAACATTTTTCCATATACTTTTTCCGGAAAGAGAAAATTATTATCTGCAACTTTGACAAAGAAGCCTGGAAGGGTGTGGCTTTGAAAATTCTGGCCATTCTGGCTTTGAAAATATTTGTGATCTTCAATACCATTTTTAAATTAACATTGAAAAGAATTTTTTTCACATTGGATATTCAACTTTGAACGCGAAATGAATCTGTAGAGGGCCAAGGGATGTATAAATGTATGTAAATGAAGCAATTCTGGAGCATTCTCAATTCATTGTTTAGCAATAAAACATAAAAAAACGTGTAAAAATAAATATATCCTTTATTGTACCTGATTGGAATACCTTTCAATGTGTTACCTTTCTTGTTCGTTTGGCTCGAATTTGGACATGTTCGTTTGGCTCACAACATTCTCTTCGCATATCTCTCCCTCTGAGTATTGCTAGTTTATATGTGTAATGTAGCAAAATCGAATAGAACACAAAATAAAACATCTTTCTTACAGAAAACGTCATTCGATTTTGGAGTTCGGAGACGCAAATATAAGCTGTAGAGCTCCTTCAAAATCATACTGAGCGAGTTCTTTATTCGTTGCTTGAACTTTAAATATGGAATCAATTCAGTAAAAGTCGAGTTACTCATTAAAAAATGATAAACAAAACCGAATCGGTAAATCCTAGCAACCTTCCTTTCATAATGATCAGAGTCTTTTTTTATAATATAAAGTCACGCAAAGTTGAAACCAAAGGAACCAATGTGACGTCAAACATGGGTACCAATCGAGCAATGCAAACAATCAAAGTGAAAATGTTAGAAGTAAAGTGTGTTAGGTGTAATTGAGCGTGATATAGAATATGAGTTTTTCCGAAGTTTCAACTACATATATGTAATCCAGAATAAACCTGTAAACTGGTTCAGTGATATTTAACAAAGGGTCATCGGTGTAATCTTTTAAAACTGTATACCTCGTGGAGAATTTCAAAAAACCATATTCGCTTATACATGGTGAAAAACAGTACTGTATAGTTCTTGGCAACGAACGGTACAAAAACTATGTTTCCGGAACGATAGATTTTCTCTTTGCGCGGCTCTTTATAAACATAGACTCTACCACGAAAGATCAAAACAATGGTCACAGTGATCCAAATCTTCAAAAAAAAACATAGATTCTGAACACAGAAGCCTTGGTTTGACAGGCCAGATACTTTCACCTATTCACTCATTTGAGTGATCACATATTCTTTCGTGACATCATTACTCAATCTCAGCAAAAATTCAATTTCGTTTGTGTTTCAGTTGATTTTTGCGAGTGCGAAAAGTTGGTGTAAATTTATTCCAGAATGGACGGTACACCAAAAATCACCCCTTACCTCCTCTCTTCTTACACATCATTCCAACCACGATCATCAACAGGGTTTTTTCATTATCGAAACTTGTCTCCATTGATATGAATAACACAATTTCAATAGAATTTTAAAACCCGTATCATTTTCAAATTCTCTATAACAAAAATATACTAAAAGCAAATAGGGTAGGGGACGGTTAAACCACTAACGGTAATTCATGATGTATAGACACTAGAGATACTCAGTGAGAGGGATAAGCGATACAAAAAACCGCCAACTTGGCAATTAGGTTTCACATGTCAAAGGTGCCAGATCTCGTCTCAAAGCGCAATGTTGACTAACCTCTCATTCGACTCGTAGAACTGATGATGACGGTGGAAGTCCTGGGGAACAATAAAACGCATCACAAAAACCGTGAATTTGCTGTTTGTTGAATTTTATATACTTTCACCATAAATGATCATTATTTTGTTGACCATACAAAAGGTTATTTATTATTTATTTATTTATTATTTATTATTATCTATTTTCATCTGACCATATTGGTCTTCATGCAAGTTAGTAGATGGGGAAAAGCCTTTTGAGGCCATCCTCATGGAGGCATATCAACCCCATCATCTTTTGTTAAGAGTATTTTTTTCCTGTATGGGCTTCCTCACTGCGAACAGAATCGTAGATCTATTGTAAGATATGCCCGGGTGTCTGCTGTATCCCGCACTTCTGTTAATAGCAATACCTCTATTGAGAAGTGGCATGCTTATTATTATTGTTCATCAGTGCTTGTGTGTAATGTGCTACTCTTCCTTTACACGCTTACTGTTCTACTATACCGTTCCTCTTGCCAAATATCACCAATTATAATTCCCTGGAGAAGTTTCGTCGTGCGTCCTTCTGGCCAGTTTTATTGATAAGAGGGACTTATTTTTTTGTTAAGAGGAAGTCACGCAAAGGTTTTTTGTAGATTTCAGCGTAAAGGAAGGGTAACTGGTGTGGGGAGCCTGAGAATAAACCCATGCTTAAGTCCTTTTTTTGACATCGGATGGCCTGATTCTACTAAGATTCGAACCCACGACCATCCGCTTGACAAAGCGGACTCTGTAACCTTGCAGCTACGCAGCTCCTCCGTTGTTGTTAAGAGTATACATTAGACTTTTACAATTTGTCAATAATAGAACTACAAAAATTACAAACTAACATTAAATTCAACAAATATTCAATTGGGTTGACCCGAGTCAGGATATAAAACATAGGTCTTAATATTATTCTATGTGGTCAATTAAAAAATATTAGACATAGTCACTTTTCGCAGTAATTTATTTGACGGTTCACCGTATTCAAAGATCTCTTCAACTGAAGTAAATGCTCGGAGACATGCAGTGACAGGTCCATTGTAACCAAACGTTGAGCGATGCATTCTGGGTTGTAGAAATCCAGCGGATCTCAGTTAAGGCCCAAACACAATGGATACGTTTGCGTTGCGTTGGCGTTAATTTGACAGAATATGTATGGGCTAACTGTCAAATTGCCGCAAACGCAGCCGCAACGTATCCATTGTGTTTAGACCTTTAGCGATGCGGAGCGCGAAAATTCTCCAAAGATAAGGTTCTCGGTGAGTCAAACCGTAACCACAGAGAACAGACAGTCGTGTGTAAAAAATTGATTCAAAATACGTTAATACACAAACGACGTCTGTTTTGTGGAGCCCAAGTTTCACTGCATAAATGTATCCTTATCGATATTTTTTTTTTGTTTTTACAGTGACTCGAGACTTTTAACGGGAGCATTACCACTTACGTTGCGTTGTGTGTACCTTTTGTTTCAACAAGGTGCGCCAAAAATTTTGCAACAGAAATGCGAATTCGGTTTACAAACATTCGTTGGGTCCAAAAAACGAATAGCAATCAAAACTGGGCCTTTATGCAAGACGGTGCCCCGACTCACACAAAGAAAACCGTTCAAGAATGGTGCAATTCCAACTTTCCGTATGTCATCACCAAGGAGGAGTGACCTCCAGATCTCAACGTGATGGACTTCCCGATTTGGGAGATATTAGAGGCAAAGCCCTGCCCACGAAAACACACAAGTTTGGACGAGTTGAAAATGTCTCTGCTCAATTTGCTAGAAGGAAATTCCTCAAAATGACATTCGGTTCGGACGTCTTATCCTAAAAGTGTCCGAGCTGTCAGCACAGCTAAAGGAGGACACATTGAATGAGTTGTTGTTTTTGACGTGGGACTACGTCTTCGTTTTCAGATTGGAACGATAATAATAGCATAACCACATGATGGATAAAAATAACCAATATGTTGGAAAGATAAAATGTTGGAGAATTGTACGCTAGTTATCAATATTAATAAATTGCCAAGCGGTGAAAACTGATGAAAAGTTTCAAGGACAATTTAACACGAACATCACAAAAAAATTCATCAAAAATAAAATTGACAGAGTCTCCCCGTCCCAAAAGGTCAATTCATGTTTGTTTCCATGAACCTAGACTTATTTGATGTCTCAAAGGTGAAGGCTTTTTTGAAAAGTTTGAAACAATCCTGTTCCTTGAACTATTTCTAAATTTGCTGTTAAAATCTTCAACAACTGATGTTTTGAAAGGAAACATGCTGGTGAAAGCATACAGTATATGTGGTTCCGAGTGCCGTTGGTCTCTAGTCGTCTATCATTGGAGTAGTACATGACTTCTATTCGAGTGCAATCAAGGAAAATCTGCAATGCTGCTGCTGATGTTGATTGAAAGTGTATTTCATGAATATGGTTACCATAAAACCATAAATTACTCAAAAAGAATTTAGCATTTTTGCGACGGTTACAAGTTATAGGTAGTTTTTATTTCATTTTATCATGGATATTCACCAAATAATCGTGACTGGCATAATATATTTTAAGTAATTACGTATAAAAGATACGTATCTAATTTATCTTTGTAATACAGTAAATGATATTGTAATTGGAATAAAAATTGTCAAAAAAGAAAAATAAAACTTTTCAAAATTTAACTTTGTTGTAATTGTGGATTGCAACGATTTTTTTCTGGAACTTGTTGATAATTTTGTTGTACATATTTTCTTTCTCTATTAGTGAACCTATGTAACGGCTTCCTAATTGTTCTCAGAGTTAGATTCATATAATAAATTTAATTTAATCAAAGTTGAATGAGACTCTAATCATAAATTTATTATGATAACGCTAATATTGTTGGATGTGGTTTTTGAGGAAATAGAGATAACACTGATTTAGACGCATCACGAGATCATCTAGGTGCTTCTTCAACAACAACGATACGCTTGTCAAGTGTCAAGTAAATGTTGTTTACAGGAAAAAATACTACAGGCACAATATCGCCAACTGTAAACGAAATTCTTTCGAGTGTTGTTAAATATATTTCTAAAAAAATAAAAAAATAATGAAACACTGAACAAACGAACTCATTCTGTCTACGGACTCTGTAACCTTTACTAAAACTGTGTGTGACCATTCCCTACAATCCTAGGGCTGTACACCTTGTATTATTTCCAATTGTTTTTACTCAATATTATTTCAAAAGTTTTTTCTTACTTGCCAAAAACATGATTAACGGTCCTCTATTTCTTGTTGCATCAATTATGGCGCACCCTGTGATTTTTATTATTAATTTGAATACATTTCAGAAGAAACTTCAATACTAACTCAGTTCTTGCTTGTGAAGCTTCCATTCTGACTTGCTTAAAAATATATTAGATTGTACGTTGAATACAGATTTGTGAAGAATTCGAACCATTTTCAGCTTTCGGGAGTTAAGCATTATAGCAAAATTTGACCCCACAGCGTACAAATGTAATACGACTTTTCGATTAATTCAGAATTTTTGAGTTGTTTTCAGCCAGCATTTAAAAAAATGGTTTGTGATCGAAAACATAAGACTCATATATTCCCGTAATAACATTCGCAATATTAGTGAAAACCTCGTCGAGCTTTGAATTATTGATCGTGGCGGTTTGCTGGCATACTTAGTATATAGCAATAGTTAGTATAACAGAAGTTTTTGCACTGCTAGGTGTATAAATTTTTGCCATTCTCCTAGAAAGGTATAGCAATCACTTGCAAAACCGAAAGTAAAAAAGTGCTCCAAAGGGCCAAATGGCATATATCACTCGACTCAGCTCGACGAGCTGAGCATTTTCAGTATGTGTGTATGTGTGTTTGTATGTGCAGATTTTTATTCTCACTCACTTTTCTCAGAGATGGCTGGACCGACTTTCATGAAATTAATTGCAAATGAAAGGTCTTGTTGTCCCATAAGACCCTATTAAATTTTATTGTAATCGGATTCTTAGTTTAGAGGTTATGTATCAAAATGTGAAAATCATAAAACATCATTATCTCACAAACCACACAACCGATTTGAACAAAATTGGTTTCAAATGAACGGGCTACCTGAAATACCTTTAACTTTTGAGTTTTATAAAGATTGAACTTGTGGTTCAAAAGTTATGAAAAAAAACCTAAATTAATTCACCTAGCGGTCAGACCCAGCCTTTCTCATTCAAACTTTTATTTGTTTCAATAAATTTACATGAACGCTTCAATCCAATTTATTCACTCTTAAGGTTCTAAAATATTGATGTTGTAATCTATACATATAAAAATGCAGTCCGGTCTGTCTGTCTGTCTGTCTGATCCATATAGGCTCGAAAACTACCAAACCGATCGACGTGAAAATTTGTATGTAGGGGTTTTTGGTGCCGATAAAGGTTCCTATGATAGTTTGAAACACCTTCTTCTTCTGAAAGGGAGGGGTCCCATACAAATGAAACATAAATTTCTGCACAACTCAAGAACCAACAAAGCAATTGAAACCGAATTTGGCATGTGGATGCTTTAAGGGGTAACAAATATGTCCATAATGGTTCGACACCCCTCCCTTTTCTAGAAGGGAGGCGTTCCATACAAATAAAACACAAATTTCTGCACATCTTGAGAGCTAACCTACTAAATTGAACCATATTTGTCAGGTGAATGTTTTTAGTGGTAACAAATTTGTTCCATAATCGACCTCAGGCAAAATTTTTGATTGTAAGATGGCAACTTCCGGTTTCTTGAAAACAACCAAAATGGCCGATTTCCACCCAATATAATAACATCTGGATCTAGAATGATACTCAGGAGCTAAAATCGATCGGAATTGTCTTCAAATGTCATTATGAAATCCAGAATGGCGACTTCCGGTTTTGGAAAAACAGCGGCAAACGAGCAAATACCACCCAATATGGGTATTTCCGGAACCGTAATGATACACTGGAGCCACAAATCGACTTCAGGCAACATTTTGAATTGTATGATGGCAACTTACGGTTTCTGGAAAACGGTCTGAAATGGACGATTCCCATCAAATATGAGTATCTCCGGAACCAGAAAGATGGACAGAAGATAAAAATTGGCTGATTTCCGTCCAACATGAGTATCTCCGGATAGAATAATACACAGCAGCTGAAATCGACCACAGACCCAATTTTGGATTCTAGGTTGGCGACTTCTGGTTTCTGGGAAACAGCCGAAAATGATCGAATAACACCCAAAATGGGTTTTTCTTCATCCAGAATGACGCTCAGATGCCAGAAATTATTTAAAATACCATTTTGAAATCCAAGATGGCGACTACCGGTTTGGGAAAAACAGCCTAAAATAAACAAATACTGTCCAATATGAGTATCTCTGGAACCAGAATGATGCATGTAGCTAACAACTGACCTCAGGCACCATTTTAAATTGCTAAATTGCAACTTCTAGGAAACAGTCGAAAATGGCCGAATAATTCTCAATATGGATATTTCTGTAATCGAGATGATGCATAGAAACCAAACATTGACCTTGGACACCATTTTGAATTTGAAGACGACCACTTTTAGTTTCTGGAAAACAACCAAAATAACTAAATACCTCCCAATATGGATATTTCGGTGTCAGATTGATGTTAGAAAATCTGCTTAAAATGACCAAATACCACCCAATATGAATATATTCAGAATTAAGGTGATGTACAGAAGCCAAAAGTCGATAATGTTGTCATTTCGATAAAACCAATCATTTCGATAAAACCAATCATTTCAAACGATTTGTTATTTGACTTTGATCATATCTTATGCCGATTCGTCGTGCATTTACAGATTTCAAACACATCGCAAGGAATCAATGAATTTGAAACGTTTAAATAGTACGATACCACATTTAAATTATGTTGAGGCCACATACATCGATCAAAGCAGGTATAGTTTTAAATAGTCTTTGAATTTCTTTTCTTTCCATAACTTTTCAACCACATATCAAATTGTCATGAAGTTTGTTATTTGTAAGTTTGAGAGATTATTCGTTCGTATGACACTAGTTATGCTCAAATAAGTCATGTAACCTTTGAGATAATAGACTTTCGTTGTTTCATTAACAATTTAATACATAACGGTTGCTAAAGTTGGATGTGATCAAATAAAATGGGAACGTATAAGGCAGTCAAAATTTGAATCCACGTGTTCAATCATAATTCATCAGTTAACCCTTAACGAGCCCGCTCATCTGATAATAATATTGATCAAGTCGGTTGTGTAGTTTCAGAGATAATGAAGTTTCGTGATTTTCACATTTCGGTACATTACAGACGAAGTTACAGTCCGATTACAGTAAAATTCAATAGGGTGTTATGAGGCAGCTAGATTTTTCATTTGACACTAATTTTGTGGAAATCGGGTCAGCCATCTCTGAGAAAAATGAGTGAGTCCAAGTAGTCTTCGGAACTTGTTCCTTTTCATAGCTGGATTTCACATTTTTAAACATAACAGGCAAAGTAGTAGTCCGATTGCAAAACAAATCAATAGGGTCTTATGGGGCAACTAGACCTTCCATTTGACACTGATTTTATGAAAATCGGTTCAGCCATCTCTGAGAAACATGAGTGAGATTAAACAGTCTGAATTTTACTGTAATCGAAATGTTACTTCGTCTGTAATGTACCGAAATGTGAAAATCACGAAACTTCATTATTTCAGAAACTACACAACCGATTTGATCAATATTATTAACAGATGAGCGGACTAGTTAAGCGTTAACTGATGAATTATGATTGAACATGTGGTTTTAAAATTTGGCTGCCCTATACGTTCCCATTTTATTTGATTATAATCGAACTTAAGCAACCGTTATGTATTAAATTGTCAATAAAACAACGAAAGTCTATTATCTCAAAGATTACATGACTTATTTGAACGTCACTAGTGTCATACGAAGGAGTCATCTCTCAAACCTACAAATAACAAACTTCATAACAATTTGATATGTGGCTCAAATGTTATGGAAAGAAAAGAAATTCAAAGACTATTTTAAACTATACTTGCTTTGATCGATATATGTGGGATCAACATAATTTATATGTGGTGTTGTATTATTCGAACGTTCCAAATTCATTGATTCCTTGCAATGTGTTTAAAGTCTGCAAATGCACGACGAATCGGCCATAGGATATGATCAAAGTCAAATAACAAATCATTTGAAATAATTGGTTTTATCGAAATGACAACATCCTCGGCTTTTGGCATCTGTACATCGCCTCAATTCTGAATATATTCATATTGGGTGGTATTCGGTCATTTTCAGCAGATTTGGCATCAATATGACACCGGAAATACCCATTTTGGGAGGTATTTAGTTCGCGAGATGTGCAGAAATTTGTACAGAAACATGTGCTTCCAGAAGAGAGAGGGGCGTCGAACCATTATGAACATATCTGTTACCTCTAAAAACATTCTCATACCAAATTTGGTTGTATTTTCTTGATTGGTTCTTGAGCTGTGAGAAAATTGTGTTTCATTTGCATGGGACCCCTCCCTCATAGAAAAGGGAGGGGTGTCAAACCATTATGCACATATTTGTTACCTCTAAAAATATTCACCTGCCAAATTTGGTTCCATTCAGTTGGTTAGTTCTCAGGATGTGCAGAAATTTGTGTTTCATTTGTATGGGACCCCTCCCTTCCAAAAGAAGAAGGGGTCTCAAACTATCATAGGAACCTTTATCGGCACCAAAAACACCTACATACAAGTTTTCACGTCGATCGGTTCCGTAGTTTCTGAGCCTATATGAATCAGACGGCCAGACAGACAGACATATCGGACTGCATTTTTATATGTATAGATTACAACATCAATTTTTCAGAACCTTAAGAGTGAATATACATTTATTGGATTGAAGCGTTCATGTAAATCTAATTTTACAAATAATAAGTTTGAATGAGAAAGGCTGGGTCTGACCGCAAGGTGGATTAATTTAGGTTCTTTGCCTTTCTCCTAGAAAGGTATAGCAATCACTTGCAAAACCGAAAGTGAAAAAGTGTTCCAAAGGGCCGAATGGCATATATCACCCGACTCAGCTCGATGAGCTGAGCATTTTCTGTATGTGTGTTTGTGTGTGTGTGTGTGTATGTGCAGATTTTTATTCTCACTCACTTTTCTCAGAGATGACTGGACCGTCTTTCCTAAAATTAATTGCAAATGAAAGGTCTTATTGCCCCATAAGACCCTATTAAATTTCTTTGTAATCGGATTTTGAGTTTAGAGGTTATGTATCGAAATGTAAAAATCATTAAACATCATTATCTCGAAATCTACACAACCGATTTGAAACTGCCTCATAACACCCTATTGAATTTTACTGTAATCGAACTGTTACTTCGTCTGTAATGTACCGAAATGTGAAAATCACGAAACTTCATAATCTCAGAAACTACACAACCGACTTGATCAATATTATTATCAGATGAGCGGGCTAGTTAAAGGTTAACTGATGAAATCTGATTGAACACTTGGTTTCAAAGTTTGGCTGCCCTATACGTTCCCATTTCATTTGATTATAATCGAAATTAAGCCACCGTTATGTATCAAATTGTTAATAAAACAACGAAAGTCTATTATCTCAAAGATTACATGACTTATTTGAACATAACTAGTGTCATACGAACGAGTCATCTCTCAAACTTACAAATAACAAACTTCATAACAATTTGATATGTGGCTCAAAAGTAATGGAAAGAAAAGAAATTTAAAGACTATTTAAAACTATACTTGCTTAGATCGATATATGTGGCCTCAACATAATCTAAATGTGGTATCGTACTATTTGAACGATCCGAATTCATTGATTCGTTGCGATGTGTTTAAAGTCTGCAAATGCACGACGAATCGGCCATAGGATATGATCAAAGTCAAAAGACTCACATTGGGTGGTATTTTGTCACTTTGGGCTGTTGTGAAACCGAAAGTCGTCATTTTGCACTTTAAAATTGCCTGTGAATTTCTGTCATCTGATCGAAATTCTGGTTCCGAAAACATTCATAACGAATGCTACTTGGTTCACTTGGTCATTTATGCTAGACACCGGAAGTCACCATCTGAAAATTCAAGATTGTGTCTGTGATCAATTTTTAGCTTCTGTGCGTCTTTTTGGTTCCGGAGATACTCATATTTAATGGGAGTCGTTCGTTTCAGGCTATTTTCCAGAAACCGGAAGTTGCCATCTTACAATTCAAAATGTTGTCTGAAGTCGATTTGTGGCTCCAGTGCATCATTACGATTCCGGAAATACCCATATTGGGTGGTATTTGGTCATTTTCAGCTGTTTTTCAGAAACCGGAAGTCGCCATCTTAGAATTCAAAATGGTATCTGTGGTCGATTTTAGCTCCTGTGTATCATTCTAGATCCGGATATTATTATATTGGGTGGATATCGGCCATTTTTGGCTGTTTTCCAGAAACCGGAAGTTGCCATCTTACAATCCAAAATGTTGCTTGAGGTCGATTATGGAACATATTTGCTACCACTAAAAACATTCACCTGCCAAATATGGTTCCATTTAGTTGATTAGTTCGTGAGATGTGCAGAAATTTGTGTTTCATTTGTATGGAACCCTTCTATTCCAGAAAAGGGAGGGGAGTCGCACAATTATGGACATATTTGTTACCCCTAAAAACATTCACATGCTAAATTTGGTTCCATTTACTCGGTTAGTTCTCGAGATGTGTAAAAAATATGTGTTTCATTTGTATGGCAATTGGGTTATAGAATGGAGCATAGGCAGGCAGAAACACCAAAAGAAGGAGGGGTGTCAATACATTATGGACATATTTTTACAACTAAAAACATTTACCTGCCAAATTTGGTTCCATTTAGTTGATTAGTTCTCGAGATGTGCAGAAATTTGCGTTTCATTTGTATGGAATCCCTCCCTTCCGGAAAAGGGAGGGGCGTCCAACTATTTTAGACATATTTGTTACCCCTTAAAACATCCACATGCCGAATTCGGTTTCATTTGCTTGGTTTGTTCTTGATTTGCGCAGAAATTTAGGTTATATTGTATGGGACCCCACCCTTCCAGAAGTGGGAGGGGTCTCAAACTATCATATATTCAATATTTTAGAACCTAAAGAGTGAAAATACATTTAATGGATTGAAGCGTTCTTGTAAATCTATTTTTACAAAAAAAGGTTTGAATGAGAAAGGCTGGGTCTGACCGCTAGGTGGATTAATTTAGGTTTTTTGTTTTTGAATTGGTCATTAAAAATATTATTAGCACGAAACAACAACTGTAGCCCATAGCAACACCTGTGCAAAGTTTCAGCCAGATCAGAAAAAAAATTTCAAACTGATCCTGAGCATCATCACGATTCTTCCTCTCAGCTAAACTTTAGTGTAAGCAAAAGGATCAGTAGAGTCAGTCGAGTGTGAGTCTGTTGGCACGACGAACGCATTTTATTTTTTGTTTGTCGAATTAAGTCGCGATCGCTCTATTTGTGAAGAAAAAAAAAGTCGCGATCGCGCACATAACAATCATACGATCACGATCGTGTCGGTTGGCGAAATCCTGCAAGTTGCAATGAACTGCACGATTATTACTTTCGGTAAAAAGGCACCGTTAGCGATCGTTATCGGCGTGTTTATGGCCGTCCTGTTGGCTCGGAACGGTGCGGACGGGCGGGTGTACAAACGGTGCGAGTTGGCCCGTGAGCTAGCGCTAATGCAAGTGCCGGAAGATCAAATTGCCGACTGGCTGTGTATCGCTGAGCACGGCTCGAATTTCAACAGTTCGGTAGTTAATCTGAAGTACAGAAGATTTGGTGGTTCTGCCTATTACGGGATCTTTCAGATCAACGACTTTTATGGGTGTTTGAGAAGTAGCTCGATATGTGGTTTGACGTGCGCCGATTTAAAGGATGATGAAGTGAAGGATGACATTTATTGCATGAGTAGAATTTTCGGCGAGCACAGTCGCGAGATTGGAGATGGTTTCGCTGCCTGGCCGGTCCACAAAACATACTGTCGAGATCCAGCTGCGAAAAACGTTGCGTTCGGTGATTGTTTGAAAAAGGAAATGCTTCACTTCCAAGAGAGGAAGGAAGATTTAGTGCTCAACACTCCCGTAGGCAAAGTGTACGATCGTTGTGAGCTGGCCGGTGAGCTTCGGGACAAACATACGTTGCCGGAAGATCAGATCGCTACATGGGTTTGTATAGCGTATCACGAGAGCGGCTTAAACACCTCCGCTGAAGGCCGGCTGAATGCAGATGGCAGCGGTGATCATGGCCTGTTTCAGATCAGTGACATCTACTGGTGCTCTGCTACCGATCAGCCTGGTAAAGCTTGTGGCGTGACATGCGAAGACTTACGTAATAGTGATATCAGTGATGACGTTCGTTGTTTAAGACAAATATATGACGAGCATCAGGTTATTTCCGGTAATGGATTCACTGCGTGGACAGCGTATAGACCCTATTGTCAGGGAAAAGAGGAGAGTTTCGTGCGTGATTGTTTCGATCAGACGCTTCCTACAACAGCAATTCGACCTAAACCGGGTGTTGCTGCTTCTACGCGAGCTTCGGGTAGGAAGTCCGGTACTGTGCCGGTTGGAAAAATTTACGATCGTTGTGAGCTAGCGAATGATTTGTTGCACAAATTTTACTTACCGAGGGAACAAATCGCAACCTGGGTCTGCATTGCCTATCACGGAAGTGCCTTAAACACGTCGGCGGACGGTCGCCTCAATGCTGATAATAGTGCTAATCATGGTCTGTTTCAAATCTCCCCAGTTGGCAACGGCAGCGCTTGTTCGGCGACATGCGACGAACTGAAAGATAATGACATCTCGGATGATGTTGAGTGCATTCGAGCGATTTTCGAAGAGCATCGGAGGTTGTCCGGAGATGGATTTAACGCATGGTCAGTCTATCAACCGTTCTGCAGGGATAAATCCGAAAGCTACGCGAAGGGTTGCTTTGGGACGGAAGGCGATCTTCCGATAACTTCAGCTTTACCAAAACCAGCCATCACAGAACCAACTAAAGTACAGTCTATAAATTCCAACTCTACCAGGGGAAAAGTCTACACTCGTTGTGAGTTGGTCAAAGAACTATATCACAAGCATGGATACTCGAAGGAGGATTCTGTGACATGGACTTGCATCGCACAGCACCAATCGAATTTCAACACTTCCGCTGTTAGGATAGGAACAGAGAATGTGCGATACCATGGAATGTTTCAACTCAGTGATGAGTACTGTTGTTCACCTCCTGGGAATGGACAGGGTTGCGGTTTAGCTTGCTCCGATCTGAAGGATGACGAGATCACAGACGATCTTGCTTGTATAAAACGCATCTACGAAGAACACCAGCAAAACTCAGGAGATGGCTTCAATGCTTGGCCTGCGTATCAAACACACTGCAAAGGCAAGGCTCGCAGTATGATCAGCAAATGCTTCGAGAACAATACCTTGGTTCCCACGACAACGAAAAAACCCAACGTTGGTGTTGGAAAAGTGTACGAACGATGTGAACTGGCACGGGAACTGTTCTGCAAGCACAACCTTTCCCCCAAACAAATCGCAACCTGGGTTTGTATTGCTCAACAAGAATCCAATTACAATGTTTCCGCTGTTGGCAGGCTGAATGCCGATGGCAGTGAAGATCACGGACTATTCCAGATCAGTGACAAATACTGGTGCTCGCCGTCCGGGAGAGGTAAGGCTTGTAATTTGCGCTGTTCGGATCTGGAAGATAACGACATTAGTGATGATGTCGAGTGCATAAAGCGTATTTTCGAGGAGCACGAAGAAATTTCAGGAAACGGTTTCAACGCCTGGGTGGTCTATAAAGACAGCTGCAGTATTGCCTGGATTGATTATTACATAAAGGGGTGTTTTGTTGATCTTACTACTATAAATAACACCGCAAGTGAAACGACATCCCCGAGAAGTTACGCGCAGGATGACTTTGAAACGAAATGCGATAAACCGTTTACTTCGGCTCTACCAAAGCCCAAGGGGAAAGTCTACACTCGTTGTGAGTTGGCCAAAGAACTATACCACAAGCATGGATACTCAAAGGAGGATTCTGTGGCCTGGACTTGCATCGCACAGCACCAATCGAATTTCAACACTGCCGCCGTTGGGAACGGACCAGAGAATGTTCGATACCATGGAATGTTTAACATCAGTGATGAGTACTGGTGCTCACCACCTGGGAATGGACAGGGTTGCGGATTAGCGTGCTCCGATCTGGAGGATGACGATATCACAGACGATCTTGCTTGTATAAAACGCATCTACGAAGAACACCAACAAAAATTTGGAGATGGATTCAAGGCTTGGCCTGCGTATCAAACAAGCTGCAAAAGCAAGGCTCGTAGTATGATCAGTGAATGCTTCGAGAACGATGATAATACCTTGGTTCCCACGACAACGAAGAAACCCAACGTCGGTGTTGGAAAAGTGTACGAACGATGTGAACTGGCACGGGAACTGTTAAACAAGCACAATCTTCTCTCCGAACAAATCGCAACCTGGGTTTGCATTGCTCATCACGGATCCAACTACAATGTTTCCGCTACCAGCAGGATGAATAAAGATTTTAGCGAAGATCACGGACTTTTCCAGATCAGTGACAAATACTGGTGCTCTCCGTCCGGGAGAGATAAGGGTTGTAATTTGAGCTGTTCGGACCTGGAAGATAACGACATTAGTGATGATGTGGAGTGCATAAAGTTTGTTTTCGAAGAGCTTAAAAGAATCACAGGAGATGGTTTCGACGCCTGGGATGTCTATAAACCCAACTGCAGCATGGCATCGATCGATCATTACATAGAGGGGTGTTTTGATGACCTTGCTACTAATACCACCGCACGTGAAACGACATCCACAGAAAGTTACACGCAGGATTGCTTTGGAACGGAATGCGATCAACCGGTTACTTCGGCTGTGCCAAAACCCACCGTCACAGCACTAGCTACACTACCGTCTAGAAAATCCAGCTCTACCTGGGGGAAAATCCAGGCTCGTACAACGACAACCCCAAGAACTACGAAACCAAGCACAACTCGAACTACGTCTGTCACCACAAAACGAACAACCTTTAGTTGGTTTACGCCACCCACCACTGGAGTGCCTGTTGTAGTAACTACAATACCAAAAACACTGCCACCTGCCGCCACTTCCCGAGCTTTCACCACTGTCCGGCCCACTTTTGATATTTTCGATTTCTACCTTAATTGTTTCGGCTAACCAAACAGTACACCGGTTACCCATAGTCCGTTTACACCCAGAACTAGGACACCAACTACCAGAACTACTCATCGGCCTGAGCGGTTCCGAAAGCTTCGCGAAAGCACAATAAGTCGACCCACCATCAAGAGCGTTGCCACTAAGTATTCAAATTTTGATCAACTATTTAATCACTTAAATCACGGTTAACAATCACTTGAAATTGTCTAAATATATTTTGTTTGTAATATACCGAGTTCTTTTTAATAGGAAGATCTGAAGTAAAAAAATACTTCCTTGAGGTACACCAGTCTAACAAACAATCTGCCAGATAGTTAACCTGAAGAGTGTGTTCAGTTAAGCAATTTTGTATCATTTCTGTGATTTAAAGAGGTACACTGAAATTTGACATTTCAGCTATTAAACCTTCATGTCAAACACTGTCGAAAGCCACATCTATGTCTAGAAGAGCAGCCTTCAGATTTATTAGTTCTAATTATTCCAAGTAACTCATTTCCTAGTTCTTTCATGTTTATGAAGTTCTTGATGATAGATCGTACTTAATTCAAGTTTGTTTGTCAAAAAAAATATAGCTTTTTTTTCTTGATTTCTTCATGATCGGACAGTCTCCATTGTTTAGGAAATCTTTTGTAGTTTTTATGAGCCGCTCCATCTCCTCAAACGATCGCTTCGAGTAATGGACCGACGCCAGATCCGGCCAAAACATCGCGTCTTCGGCCTTATGGTATTTCTTGATGTACGATGCAACTTCCTGCAGGCCCTTCGTACTATAAATTTGACATCCGCTTCTCGTCGATTGTCAGCCACAGCAACACCTTTTTGGGGAACTTAGTGTGTGAAATGAACTTCACCTCGGTGCTCAATTCTTTCTTGGGAAAGGTAAAATACGAAGTGACCTGCCAGCCAGGGTGAGACAGGTCTTGTCGTCCATCTCCACCACCATGACTACAGGCACAGTATCGCTTAGTGCAAATGAAATTCTTTCGATCGTTATTGAATATATTTCTAAAAAAAAAGATTTTAAAGGAAGGCTGAGAATAAAAATACGTAACCCACTAAACAAACGAATTTATTCTGTCTGCGAACTCTGTAACCACTGTAACTAAAAATCCCTCTAACTACAATGTTTAGTCCCAAGTCACCATTTCATACAATATTAGGGTTGTATATCTTGAAGTATTTTCGTATATTTCTTTTCTTTATACAGGGTGCCAACGTGAAAGTGATACACTTTATTAAGGGGTAATATCCACCAGGAAAAAATATTCTTGTCATTGGCTTAAATCATGCAAAAACTATCCTAGAATCAAAATCTAAATCACTCAAGTACTGATCTAAACTCAAAATTCGTTGAAATCAATTTTTACCGAATAACTTTTATGCTCCAGAATAACATTTTTCGTTTATTTTGGTGATGCTCGTTTTTCTTTTTATTTCGAGGCTTTGTAAGCTAGCAGAAGTTACCTATGATCGTTATCGTGTATAAAATTTGAAGTACAGAGGTCGCTGCATCAAGTTTCGACCGTTATAGCGTCTCTACAGCACGTGTTTACTTACAATTTCCCTTTGTTTAATCGATCAGCCGTTCCCGTTGTGTACGTTCTTTGTTTGAGTTTTTCTATACTTTTTAACTGTGAGTTATATTCAAAAGCACTTGAATACGAGTGACAAGATTGAGTTTTGCGTGGGATCGGACGCCAACCGTGTCAAAGTCACTGAGCATCAGATAAAAATATGGTCAAAGATAATTGTTTGTCACTCTCCAATTTCAATTCCAACCAATCAGCGAGTGGTTCCCGAAAAGGGTGCAAATCTATACCTCACTCAAAATATTTTTCACATCATAGTTACCGGAAAAGTTACGTGAATATTTTCGACTTTTTTTTCAAGTATTTTTCTACGTGATTGTCTCTCGAGTTCATCATGACTTGGTGAGATGAATTATCCTTTGAATTTTATACAGCAGACAAATGCATTTCATGTAAGTTTCACGTAGAATTCGTCTACTGATAAAGTGAAAAGCATTTGAGTATCGGATATCTATCACGTTTTATGCAACGTTTATTTTTATTTGTTTTTATAATTTTAAAAAAATTGGAAATGGTTTTCAGAAATTAACGTAATATATTTCGTAATAAATCTCGGGTATAGAAATTCGTAAATGAATAAAACGACATAAAAACTGAAAAAATTTTACTACATTCGTCGGCGATAGTTACTATCCGCCGAAGCTACTTGTGTTCAGGTAACTCCTCTACCTCGGAACTGAAGCTGTGTGAAACATGTAAGACTGGATATTATTTAATTTTTTTTAAAACTCACTCATTTACAAGCCATCGAGAAATTCTGTTTTATGTCCTGACACTGAATGAGACAACAGCTTCGCCATTTTGATTTTTGGATATTTTTGCACAGTGAATTCACGCGATACATCCTGTTTGACGTTTCAAATTCACGTAAATAGATAGTACGTGATAAACCATGACATACATGTGATTTCCACGTTTGTCACATAAATCATGCAAAATGACAGAAAATGAACAATTATAGGAACTTTCACGTAACAATAAGGTGAAAAATCTTTTGAGTGCCAGGTAACCCAGTTGTCTCCCGTTACACACTAAATTTTTATTGCTGGAAACCAGCAAAATTTTGCTGATATTCTACATGCTGAAAAATCAGCTATGATATCAGCAAACTTTCTCGCTGAAACGATCAGCAAACCGAAACGTCAAACTTTTGGCACCATTTTGCTGAAAATCAGTTGTTTAAATAAATTGCTGCCTGTTCAGCATTTGAGCATTTGACATGATTTTGCTGATGTATCTCAGCAAAAGTTAGAAAACACACAGAACGTTCTTTTGTTATTTTATTAAAACAAATGTTTTACATTGCGAATATTTATTTTAAAGTTATCTGATTTTGAATCTGAATTATCAGTATGAACTTTCAAATGTCTTTGTAGCCCATCGACACAACCTTCCACTAATTGGTAGCAGAAATTGCATTACAGTATATTGCCGATATTCCCAAATTCCTAGAAAAGACTGAAAATTAACTTATCAAACATTTTTTTATATCACAATTATTCTATTTAAGCGCATGCAATGCTTTTTCAAATTTCACATCCATGCTACATACGCTTATAAGCTCATTTTTATTTCTCTATAGTTTTGTTAACTTTTTACGCACAAAATGGCGATTGTTCTGACAGTTTGAAGGATGGAGTTGCCAGAAATTCAGCAATTACCAGCAATTTGCTGATTTCCGGTAAACAGAATTCTGAATGCTGATAATCAGCAAGAAAATTTTTTACTGATTTTTTTCAGTATTTTATTTTGCTGAAAATTCTTTTCAGATTTTGGTGTGTAGGTATTTACTATAACCTACACTCAAAATATATTTCACGTTATAATTACCGGAAAAGTTATGTGAATATTTTCCATTGTCATTTTCACGTAGATTTTACGGAATTGTCATTTGAGTTCATCATGAATTGGTGAGATGATTTATCCTGTGAATCTTATTCAGCAGACATATGCATTTCATGTGAATTTCACGTAGAATTCAACTACCGGTAAAGTGAAAAGTATTTGATTATCTGATAGCTGCTACGTTTCATACAACGTATGTTTTTTAAACGTGGTTTCCTCAATTCTTAAGAGACAGAAAATAATTTTAAGAAATCATCGAAATATGTTGCTTGATAAATCGCACGGGCATGAATAATCGTCAATTCGTAAATGAATTAAACAACATAAAAACTGGTAAATATTACGACATTTACGACATAGTATGCATGTGATTTTCACATAGATGTTATGTATGTCACATAAATCATGCAAAATGACAGAAAATGAATAAGTATAGGAAATTTCACGTAACAATAATGTGAAAAATATTTTGAGTGTAGCAATACTCAGAGGGAGAGATATGCGGAGAGAATGTTGTGAGCCAAACGAACACGTCAAAACCCAATGCAAACGAACACATTGAGAAATATTGTAATCAGGTACAATAAAGGATATATTTATTTTCACACGTTCTTCTCTCTCTCTCTGTCTCTATGTCTCTCTGTCTCTATGTCTCTCTCTCTGTCTCTATGTCTCTCTCTCTGTCTCTCTCCCTCCCTCTCTCTCTTTCTCTCTCTCTCTCTGCGTATAGCCGTACATAGCTGCTTTTATTTCATCCAAACTGAAAATCATCGCATCTCGATGTTCAAAATTTTAAACACTTGCTATTTTTTGCCGATTACGTTCACCAGCTTTTTCGGAATTCTGTTCACTGATAAATTTTCCAGCTGCTCCTAATTTCAAACAAAGCAGCGATTTGTTTATGTTTTCCTCAACAGGTGGCACTATCATATTCGTACGTAAATAGATCTAAGGACTATTCGCGACTACGAAGTTGAAAGAGATTTTAAAGGCTGTTCGCACCTAGGCTCTCATATGCAATTGTCAAAATGTGTGTGATGACAAAAGCAAAAATGTTTCCCTCTTTCTTTTTCTCATGCAAAAAACAAACAAATATCAGCAGTAGTCACGAATCGCAAGGTGGTGTCGTATCTGAGTTTGACAGATTCTGGTAACTTCGTTTACGTTCAGGCGCTGCAGTTTTGTTCTATGCCCAAAAAGTAAATAAAGTTTCAAAAAAAGTAAAAAAAGTCAGGTTGAAAAAAATTTGATGCGATGGTCCTTAGAAATCTGACAAGGTAACAACCTTGTAGCCCTCGAATAAAATGATTTACATACTTTTACTCATTTACACCTTACGGAAGAAGAGTTATTCTGTAAAAATTCGCGACAATTACCAACGAGAAACCAAAACAACATGCAAAGTGCCGTAATATAAATAAATTAAAAGCAATGATGATAAATCATGAAAAGGGTAGAGTGCGAGGTACAACGCTTGTAATCAACAGGAAAAGCATGCTTTATACTTTAAACCTTACTCAGTTGTATTAGAATGAGCAAATGAATCTTTTGTTAACATGTAGATTATAATCATTCATCGTTTATCATCAATTGTTCAACTTTGCGCATCAGCCAACCAACCATGTATATTTTGATTGTAATCAACATCTTTAGTCCCTCATCTGCATTTCGTATATTCTTAACTACTCTGTGAATAAGCATTTTAATACGTTGTAATGATATGTGTTATATTTTATTCTCGTAAATGTTGCAATACAAAAATCACAATCCAATTGCACCTTTGTCTTCTTCATTTTAGATTAGAAACAGTTACCAAAGTGCACTTCAGCTGAAGCACGAACGAGAAAAAAAAACTGCTTCTCACATTATCTCTAGTGAGCCTTTACACAGTCAGAGTCAATGGCTGTCGTGAGATTTTATTTGCTAGCACGCATCAATTTGGGAATCCTTCAATTTTATTTTTTTCAGTTCTGAGCTGAATTGCCGTACGTCACAAGTGCAGAGAATACTTTTCATACTGTTTGCTGTTGCTAGTAGTGGTGAGCAATTATGATCGGAACAATTTCGAGTCAAATTCTCATGAGTAGCCGATGAAACTTCACTTCAGAGCATTTTACGCAACATATTGACGTTCATGACAGCTATGTTTACGTCAGTTTCAATTTTTCCGAAACTAGCTTTTTTAATAGAAAATATTAAATATCAAAACTGGCAACAACTGTTTCACCAAAATCGATATAAATCAATGATGACATTAGTTAGGTCGTATGAACAATGTGTTTTACCTTTTTGCTTGAATTCTAGTAAACATAACCTTATAAACTGCACTTCAATCATACGTGAGTTATGTTCCCATCAAAGGCCATACATTAGAAATAATGCAAGCACTAAGATGAAGTGAATTCCACTGAGATCTGCGCTAAAGGACTAGCCATTTCAAAATGAAGTAGAGTACAATTTTGGCTAGTACTCTTGAAGCAGAACACTCGATTTTAACGTGTCATCCTATTGTAATTCAACTCTCAACCAATCTTTATTCAATTGCATGGTACATAATATCAAGTTTGTATCCTCAGTTTGGGACATTTTGTTTGTCGACTTCGATGCCTACACAAGCAAAAATCGAATAATTCATACGGGCCATTTATATGCGTCAACACACTACATGAAGTTAACGGCAATAAATTCCATTGGCAATGTGTAACCACTGGAATTAAAGTGAAAAATTCTGAATCAACTTATTCGAAAAGAGATCACCCGGAATTAGCCGAACAGATTAAAGATTTCACCCCTGACTATTAATTACCTGTCTAAAAATAGCAGAACCAAACAATAAATTTTTTCTGTGAACTGGTTTTTGTGGTGCAAAACTGGTTTGGGCAAGTAAAAGCCAGAAAATTGAAAAATTTCTTATTGAGCGTTTCAGTAGGATGGAATTAGATATTGAGAACAGGCAATGTTTCCATAGTAGTGTAATTAAATGGAAACATTATCAATTCTCAATATCTAACAGAAATATTTTACCTCTTCTTATCCATCTTCTTATCCAATTGGCCTGAAAAAAATCACACAGCTGCTACCAAACGAGCCTCATTACAATCTGCTAATTAATGTTAACATCTCAGTTTCGTAGATAATTACTAGAAGTCAATCTCGTTGAAAGGGTACACCATCAGAGACGGAATAACTAATCGCAGCCAGCTTCGCCGATACTCTTTTCGCTCGTGTCATCCGCCTGCTATGCTGAGTCAGTTTATATTATTTTCAACATAGATCTAAGGAAAAACACAACCAACTGCGTTGAAGACAGGTTTATCGAAAGGGTTAGTCATAAGCCGGTAGAAAGAGAGGGGCGCTTTGATTTTCCCACGCGAACTATTAGCGAATTTCTTTATTCCACGAGGTTAGTGCCAACTTTCGGGTGGAATAAAAAAACGATCTCGATCTACGATCTAAAGCCTTGCGTGGGTGTGCGTGAGACCATGTGCAATGTAAACATAAATAAGGCAATCCACGAGACAGTTGCGATCAGCTGATTTCAGTCTGTTTTCAACTTATGACAGCTTTACGTATATTCGATCGGTCGCAACTCGGATCCAAAAGCGTGAAAAACAAATGTTATCCGATCGGTAGCTTTTGTATTGCGGATGCCAATCCTAAATACAACAATAACAAATCATTTTTAATATTATTGCCGACATTAAAAGTTTTCTGTTTTGATCGTGTTTTGGTTTTGCAGCTTGAAAAACAGCAACAATAATAAACGTACAAGCATTGATAAGCCACCCGTGGACTGCCTTATGCTGTAAAAATACTTTTTCCCATTCCGCCATCTCTGCTGCATCCCGCCAATACCTTCGCTGCAGCTTTTATTTATTCTCTGCGTTCCATTTCACTGCACAGACGACAACACATTTTTCTTTTGTTTTCAGCATCACGCGCGTGTTTTGACCGTTTTGACAGATACGATGTAATAGTATTGGTGAACCCAGGGGGGATTTACTGCTGTCAAAATTCATATATGTGTGCGTTATCGCAGATCAACTCTGGTCCATGAAGTTTGTTGGTCCATGACGTTTAAAAGATTTCCTGTATGGCGAGGAAACTTCATGATTTTTAGCTAATTGCTGGCTGCTGCCACCAGATTTCACTACGCAACGCAGTATGAATAAAAGTTTTTTTGCGATTTCTAGAGTTTTGTTGAAAAGACCGTTACAATTCTACTAAATTTTACCTCAATCAAAACGACAAAAACCAAAACAACCGGACGCCTTGTTGCC
This sequence comes from Wyeomyia smithii, assembly GCF_029784165.1. Classification (NCBI taxonomy): domain Eukaryota; kingdom Metazoa; phylum Arthropoda; class Insecta; order Diptera; family Culicidae; genus Wyeomyia; species Wyeomyia smithii. The sequence goes on along the minus strand of NC_073695.1, from coordinate 45,544,424 downwards.
AAATATGCTGGTCACGATTACACGATATTTGACAGATAGATTCCTGGGTGAACCCACTCGCAAAACTGACAAAAATCACAGTGCGAACCTGTCTGTTTTGCAGGCGCTTCCAGGTCAAACTTGGGTCAATATCGAGCGAATAAAGAAGGGTTTTGACAGCAGTTAGTGCGCTTCCAGGTCAAAACGAGGTGAGCTGGTGGAATAAAGAAATTCGCTATACCTATGTAATCACTCAATTAGTGTACCGGGAGCGGGAGGCATTGCGTGCCTCGCACCACCTTACTATTTTTTACAACAATAGCATGCTCTTCCGATTGCGATCGATGCATGGTGAAAAATCTATTATTAATTATCATTGTGCCGTTAGACGAACAAAAACAACAACATTATCTTACGTACGCGTGCTCGAATGTTTACTCCTTGGCGACCCAGAGCGCAAGCACAGTTTAAAAGATTATTGTTTTTGCAAAGCCACCCAATTAAGTTCGCTCAACAAAGCAATCACGCACAGCTCATTCTCACCCATTTCAACTGCTGCCGGGTAAATGGAAGGAGGGGGTGCCGAGAAGAGACAAGAAAAACTAATCAAAACAAAACTGTTTCATCGTTTTCAATGGGATCAAGGTCGAATGGTCGGAGATGATCGCACTCAAACAGGTTTGTCGCTTCAGAGGTCCGATTCATGTCAGGAAGCTATTGACATTTATTTACTCTACCGGAGATCCTCCGCCCGGTGGATAGTGAGAGCGATTTGTTCTTTGTAAATAAACCATCGTGCACATGATTCATGAATGTGTGATCATTTGTTTGGATTAGCATGCGGACAGGTTTTTGCCACAACGCCGCTGGACATTTGCTGAGCAACAACGATCATCGCGAAAGTGCCGTTGAGAGCGATCCTCCTCTCAGCTGAACTTTAGCGTTAAGTAAAGGATCAGTCGAATCAGTCGAGTGTAAGCCCGTGGGCACGACGGACGCGTTTTTTTGTTTGTCGAATTGAGTCGCGATCGCGCACATAACAATCGTACGATCGTGATCGTGTCGCCTGGCGAAATCCTGCAAGTTGCAATGAACTGTGTGATTATCGCTTTCGGTAATCGGGCAACGTTAGTGATCGTTTTTGGGGTGTTTGCGTCCGTTCTGTTGGCTCGGAATGGTGCTGACGGGCGGGTGTACAAACGGTGTGAGTTGGCACGCGAGCTAGCGCTGAAGCAGGTGCCGGAGGATCAAATTGCCGACTGGCTGTGTATCGCTGAACACGGCTCGAATTTCAACAGTTCAGCAGTCAATCTGAAGTACAAAAGATTTGGTGGTTCTGCCTATTACGGGATCTTTCAGATCAGTGATCTTTATGGGTGTTTGAGAAGTAGCTCGATATGTGGTTTGACGTGCGCCGATTTAAAGGACGATGAAGTGGAAGATGACATTGATTGTATGAGAAGAATTTTTGGCGAGTATAGTCGTGAGATTGGGGATGGTTTCGCTGCTTGGCCGGTCCACAAGACATACTGTCGAGATCCGGCTGCGAAAAACGTTGCGTTCGGTGATTGTTTGAATGAGGAAGTGCTTCGCTTCCAAGCGTACTACAAGAAGAAAAAAGCCAAAGCGAGGAAGGAAGATTTAGTGCTCAGCACTCCCGTAGGTAAAGTGTACGATCGTTGCGAGCTGGCCGGTGAGCTTCGGGACAAACATAAGTTGCCGGAAGATCAGATCGCTACATGGGTTTGCATAGCGTATCACGAGAGCCGCTTCAACACCTCCGCTGAAGGTCGGCTGAATGCAGATGGCAGCGGTGATCATGGCCTGTTTCAGATCAGTGACATCTACTGGTGCTCTGCTACGGGTCGGCCAGGCAAAACTTGCGGCGTGACGTGCGAAGATTTACGTAATAGTGATATTAGTGATGACATTCGCTGTTTAAGACAAATATATGACGAGCATCAGCGAATTTCCGGTAATGGATTCACTGCGTGGACAGTGTATAGACCCTACTGTCAGGGAAGAGAAGAGAGTTTCGTGCATAATTGTTTCGATCAAACCCTACCTACGACAGTGGTTCGACCAAGACCGGGAGTTGTTGCTCCTACGCGAGCTTCGGGTAGAAAGTATGGTTCTGAGCCGGTTGGAAAAATCTACGATCGTTGTGAGCTAGCGAATGATTTGCTGCACAAATTTCGCTTACCGAGGGAACAAATCGCAACTTGGGTCTGCATCGCATATCATGAAAGCTCCTTCAACACATCGGCAGAAGGCAGAGGTGATCATGGATTGTTTCAAATCAGTGACATTTACTGGTGCTCTCCTCCTGGCAATGGATGGGCTTGCTCGGTGACATGTGACGAGCTGAAAGATAGTGACATTTCGGATGATGTTGAGTGTATTCGAACGATTTATGAAGAGCATCAGAGGTTGTCCGGAGATGGATTTAATGCATGGTCTGTCTATCAACCGTTTTGCAGGGATAAATCCGAAAGCTACGCGCAGGGTTGCTTTGGAACGGAAGGCGATCATCCGATAACTTCAGTTTTACCAAAACCTGCCATCACAGCACCAACTAGAATACCCTTTAGAAAATCCAGCTCTACCAGGGGAAAAGTCTACACTCGTTGTGAGTTGGCCAGAGAATTGTACTACAAACATCGATACTCTATCGAGGAATCAGCAACCTGGACATGCATTGCACAGTACCAATCAAATTTCAACACTTCCGCTGTTGGCAACGGACCCGGGGATGTGCGATACCATGGAATGTTTCAACTCAGTGATGAGTACTGGTGCTCACCACCTGGACGTGGATGGGTTTGTGGTTTGGTGTGCTCCGATCTGGAGGATGACGATATTACAGACGATCTTTCTTGTATGCGACACATCTACGAAGAACACCAAAGAATATCTGGAGATGGTTTCAACGCTTGGGCTGTGTATCAACCATACTGCAAAGGCAAGGCTCGCAGCATGGTCAGTGGATGCTTCGAGGACGATGAAAATACCTTAGTTCCTACGACAACGATTAGGCGACCCACGAAGAAAACTAATGTCGGTGTTGGAAAAGTGTACCAACGCTGTGAACTGGCACGGGAGCTGTACAACAAACACAACCTACCCTTCGAACAGATCGCAACTTGGGTTTGTATTGCTCATCGAGAATCCAATTACAATGTTTCCGCTATCGGCAGGCTGAATGCCGATGGCAGTGAAGATCACGGACTATTTCAAATCAGCGATATTTACTGGTGCTCTCCGCCCGGGAAAGGTTGGGTCTGTAATTTACCCTGTTCGGATCTGGAAGATAACGACATTAGTGATGATCTGGAGTGCATGAAGCTCATTTTCGAAGAGCACACAAGACTTTCAGGGGACGGCTTTAATGCCTGGTCGGTCTATAAGCCCCACTGCAAAGGCCGATCAGATCATTACATAAAGGGGTGTTTTGATGATCCTGCTACTACAATTACCACCGCACGTACGACAACCCTAAGAATTACGAAACCGAGCACAACTCGAACTACGTCTGCCACCACAAAACGAACAACCTTTAGTTGGTTTACAACTCCCACCACTGGAAGGCCTGTCGTAGTAACCACAACACCGAAAACCCATTACTGGACTTCGGCGACCACGAAATCAACACTGCCACCTGCCGCCACTTCCCGAGCTACCACCACTGCCCGGCCCACTATTAATATTTTCGATTTTTACCTAAATCATTTCGGCCGACCAAACAGTACACCGGTTACCTATACTCCGTTTTCATCCAGAACTACGACACCAACTGCTAGACCCACTCATCGACCCGAGCGGTTCCAAAGGCTTCGCGAAAGCACGACAAGTCGACTCACCATCCAGGGCACCACCACTAAGTATTCAAGTTTTGATCAACTATTCAATCACTTTAGACACGGTTGATAATCACTTCATGTTGTTTAAATAAATTTTGTATATAACGTACCGAGTGTCTACTTTATAACTTGAGAAACATCCTTGTCCCCGCTGTAAAAATCATCACTTTCAACCAGGTCGTGAATCACATCCAATAAAACGCTAGTTTAATGGAACCTTACCTTGTCACCTCGCAATCATTCATTCACAGATGGGTGCCGATGAGCAATACAGCAGTTTGATTGAAGGATTACACCCCGATCCGGAAAAGCAGCAAATCTTCGTAGATGTACAACCGGTAGGTACGTAAAGTTACTTATAACCTCTGCAACCTTCCTGCTAACATCTTGCATATACTGTTTTAGTTCACCGGTACACAGGTCAACGGTGGCAAACGGGTCCAGTTCAACATGTTCCTCCAGTGGATCGACCCGATACGGCTAACCGATCGGCTGCCGCCGACGCTCTTTCCGGTGCTTTGAATCGACATAGTCCGCTTGAGTGCAATTTAGTGCCAACTAAATCAAACTGTTTTCTTCCGAAATTATTTCAACTGTTCTTGTTTTTGGAGATCTACATCACAACCCAAAAGAACGTGGTTTTTAACTATTTACCGCAACTAAAACAGACAAATGTCTTCTTCTTCCCATAAAAATCTCTTTCACTTGTGTCGGCCAATATTAACCATTTTACGAACTGTAGGTGTCACGAAACCTGCTCATATTGATGTGGCTTTTACGTGCGTTATGTCAGCGCTTCTATGCTTTCTGTCAAAATTTCCTTCATGAACTGAGTTCAGAAACGTCTCTTTATATATTACTGAGTTTCAAAGCTTGTTTATACAATTTTTCAATTTTCAAAGCATCACTCATAATACGAGCATAACGAACACATTTTCCGTTTAAACCATAATTGCACGTGATTCACAACATTTCTACTGATTGCAACATACATTCTGTACGAAAAGTAACACGCCTGAGTTTGTTTACTTTGCACACCTGGAGCCTCGATTTGAGGGTTCCCTTGGAGTTTTCGACCTCTTTCTTTGCGTATCTGTCTATAACACCGTCTGATAAATTGACAATTGCATATGAGTAGGATTGCCACCTCCCCGGGTTTCACCCGAAGTCTCCGGGTTCAGGAGGTGATCTCTGGGTCTGCGAGTGAACGCGAATTTTCTCCTGCTCTGGGAAGTAATTTCCGGATCTCTGGGTGAAAGCGAAATTTCTCTGAGCCAGCAGAATTATTTTCAACTCGCTCTGGAAACGACATACGGCGTCATCCACAAATTAAGTAAGGATCTATTTTTCGAAATTTTAGACCCCCCCTTCCCCCATAATAAGGCTTGGTGAGATTTTGCATTACTCTCCTCCCCCCATAAATCTTATGTAAGATTTTCTTTTTCAGGAAAAATTGTTCATGAAGAAGAAATGTTTTTTTCCATATTCGTGGAAAATAAAAACAAAACAATTGAACCCATTAAGTCAATAATATATAATATTAATGTTAATAAAACTGAAAGTTAAGTATACAAAGTATATTTCAATTTTTTTAATCTTACATAAGATTTTCTCGAATCCCCCTCTTCCCCTCGTAAGCATTCGTAAAAAATAGGATACCCCGCCTCTCCTAAAGCCCTATAGTTAACGTTTGGACGACTGTCACGGAAAAGTTCCAATCGAACTGTCAAAACTTGTTCCAATCGAACATAATAGCGAATTTATTCATTCCACCAGCTCACCTCGTTTAGACCTGGAAGCGCACTAACTGCTGTCAAAACCCTTCTTTATTCGCTCGATTTTGACCCAGTTTTGACCTGCCGTGCTGCCCGAAGCGCACTGTAAAATTTGTCAGCTTCAACCCAGCAGCGCACGTGCTTAGTTCGTAAACAATTATATGGCACGATTTCCTGCCATAAGGAGTCGACGAATTTCTGTGCTAGTGTTGTTGTCAGCAGTCACCAGTGAGCCCAGATACACGAACTCGTCTACCACCTCGATTTCATCACCGCTAATATGAATTCGTGGTGGGATGTTTACACTGTCTTTTTTTAAACCGCTTCCTTCGATGCGTTTATGGCCAGTCCAATTCTTCCGGCTTCAGCCTTCAGTCTGATGTACGTCTTCACAAAGGTTCGTGCTACAATATCAATGTCATCGGCGAAGCCAAAGAGCTGAACAGACCATCTAAAAATCGTGCCACTCGTGTCGATACCAGCCCTGCGAATAACACCTTCCAAAGCGATGTTGAATAGCAAGCACGATAATCCATCACCTTGCCGTAACCCTCTTCGAGATTTGAAGGGACTCGAGAGTGTCCCCGAAACTCGAACTACGCACATCACCCGATCCATCATGAACTTGACCAACCGTGTCAGTTTATCCGGAAAACTGTAATCGTACATAATCTGCCATAGCTGGTCTCGAACGATAATGTCGTATGACGATTTAAAATCGATGAACAAGTGATGTGTGGGCACGTTATACTCACGGCACTTCTGTATAGGGATACCATCCGTCCTGATTTAGCAGGACACGTCCTGATTTCGAGATCCTATTTGGACGTCCTGATTTATTTTTCATATTCTAGCATTTGTCCTGATTTTTTTTAAGATATCCAATTTTGTAGTGTAGCAAAAATATGCAGAATTTTTGAAAATCAGTAACTCTTTTCGATTCCAGGATACAACTGTAACTAAGAACCTTAGTGAAGTGACGAGAGAAATCTTTTAGACGTTGTAACTGTTAATTTGTCAAGTTTAATTTGAAACAATTTACTTGTCTGAATATCTGCCTAATAATTCAAAGCTCATCAATAGAATTGGATCGTCTGAGAAAACTAGCTGAGTAAACATCGTCTCGCCTATTTTTTTCTTTAGCTTATCAATTTTGAACATTGAAACCATGGAAGTTTTACTTGATTCCACATACTTCCACAGATTGACCTTGCGATTTGTTTATAGTCTGCAAATTGATGCGAATCTGATATTGGATACGTTCCAACTCATCAGGCAAATCATTTGAATTCATTGGTTTTATCGGAATGAGACGTCTTCTGAGAAGGGAGGGGTATCAAACCACCATAAAAACATGCCTCATCCCCCAAAACCTCCTCATTTCAAATTTGGTTCCATTTGCTTGATTAGCTATGATTAGATTGTGTCTCATTTGTATATGACCTCCCTTCCAGAGAAGGGAGGCATATCAAACCACCAAACAAAAATCTTTTGCTTCCAAAAACTTCCAAATTTGGATCCATTTACTTGTTTAGCTCTTGAGTCAATCAGAAGTTTGTGTTTCGTTTGTTTCTTTCAGAGAATCGAGTGGTTTTAAACCATCAATAACTTTCTTAGGCCCCAGAAACCATCACAAATTTCCACGGCGCTCCGCTGATCCGTTCTTGAGTTAAATCGTGATTTGCGGACTTCAACTTATTTTTATTATATAGACAAGTAAAAAAGTATTTTGGTGTTTTTTGAAGTGCAAATCACATAAAACGAGTTATACTATTTTGAAGTAGAATACTTCTCTCAGGAAGTTCGGCTACATAGGGATGTGAAATGAAAATCTAAAACCGAAAAAAGTGAAAAATATGTCCAATTTCAAATGCTAATAAATCGGTTAGTATTCGATGGATTTCCTTCGTTCTTGCAGCAATAGATTGGAAAATTTTCTAAGATTCTTCCCAAAATAAGATAATTGTAATTTTATTATTCACACTATTGTACTATTGAAAATAGTCAAGCCTTGTCAAAACAGAAAATTCGACCTCTGATTGGTCGTTATATGCTTGCTTCCCAAGCACGGTCGACAGGATCATATACCTTGCAATTGAAAACATGCTATTTGGCCTATATAAGAGCCTGTTTCAGCCGGATCCGCTCATAATAGTTCTAGACAGCGACAACAGCAGTCGTCCTTCCTTAGCAGCAGCACTAGCCCTGTGGTTGGTCACCACGTCTCAGGAGCAGCGCCGTTTTTCTCAGCGTGTGCCACCAGACAGCCATTATTCCCCCCGTGTTGGGGCAGCATGAAGATTGCCATCAGGAAATCCAATTTTGGAAATCAAAATGCCTTTTTTAAGGCAAATAAACAAGTCATTGAAAGTTAATAATTTTTGTCAACGCAAGCAAGCATTCTGTGTTGCATCCTAGCAATTTAAATCTGTCGCACCCGTCGAATTTACTGAATGTGAAATAGCTTCCACAGTGCATGTTGTCCGTGTATCTTAATTCCCCCAATGTTAGGGCAGCTCAAAGGTTGTAATTAGCAACCGATTTTGAACCGCAAAATGCTTTTTTCAAGGCAAATAAAAAGATAATTGAAGGTTAATAATTTTCTGGCATCAACACAAGCAGACATTCTGTGCGGGATGCAATCAAATTCTGTTGTAGATGTCTAATTTTTACTTTATTTAGTAAACCCCCCACTGTAGGGGCAGCGCAAAGGCTGCGATCAGCATAACCGACATTGAATAATAAACTGCCCTGTTAGAACGCATTCACAAAAGCAGTTAGTTCGACTATGCAGAGCTAATATGAAGTCGATTCAATCAATCAGCATAAACAGAATTTCGTCGTCTCCCAGCTGCCAAGTTGCAACATGATGCAACACGCAACAGCGAGCAAACGAAATCGCTTGATGTTACAAACCGCAATAAGATGCGGGTTAAAACCGTTGCGTGTGTGAGAGCACCATCGGTGTTTATTCGCTGGATACAAAAATCAAATGCGAATTTTGGAATAATTCGTCTAAAGAACATAAGAAATGGTAAACCTGAACTGAAAGGCGTGGCCTATTACGTAGCGCCCTTCGGTTATAAAAGAGTGTTTCTGGGAAAACTAGCTACATTCATTAGTCGGAAGGTGAACTGGATGGACCGTCCACAACGTTGACAGCAGTAACAGCAGATATCGGCACTCAGCAGTAACAGACCATAGCAGCGGGTCGCGCCTGTGGCTGCCTTCAAATTAAACAAATCACTTGCCCTGTGGTTGGTCACCACGTCTCAGGCCTCTGCCAGGCTGAACGCCAACGCGAGCGATCGGGCGAGATTTTTGCGGTACATCAGCCGGCACTTCCTCTAATGGAAAAGTAGGATCATTTTGTTTAGAAGAATATTACTGTCGGTAATATTACAGAGATGCGATTGCATCATATCCGATGTGGAATTGAACAATTGTTCTTTTGAGGACAAATAAAACACTTAATTTGAAGAGTTAGTTGCTTTGGGTACCAGTAGCAGTATGGTAACAGCCTCAGCGGTAGGTGCAGCCGGTACTTCCCTAAGGCCGATGTAATAAGGAAGTAAATGGAAGCGGCACGGCGAAACAGTTCGGGTGTTCTTAGACGCGCGTCATTTTTCGTACGATAGCGGCGGTATTAGCGGTAGATGCATTTGCCAACACTTACTCCAGTAAAGCCGTGTCTAATTTTCAATGTGAAAACACCTTTCTATTGTGTTGGCCGTGCGCATTAGGCCTCTGCCAGGCTAAACGCGATAAGCGGCGCGAACCGATACGCCGGCCGTAGGTTAATTTACAGCCGTAAGTAGAGCTGTGTAAAAGTATTCTACTTCAACCTTGTGGTCGTGGCTTTGCACACAACCCTCCTGTGATTTTTTTACCTCGAAGAATAGAAATAGCTTAGATCACATTTGAGCCGAAAAAAAGGTGTCCTGATTTCTGACTTTAACCAGATAGTATCCCTACTTCTGTTGTACCTGCCGTACCGCGAATATTTGGTCCGTGGTAGCGCGGGCACCCATAAATCCCGCTTGGTAGTGCCCCACGAACTCCCTTGCAAACGGTGATAGTCGACGGCACAGAATTTGAGAGAGTACCTTGTAGGCGGCGTTCAGCGATTGCACGGTAGTTGCAGCAATCCAACTTGTCGCCTTTTTTGTAGATGGGGCACTCTGTACCCTCCATCCACTCCTCCGGTACTACCTCCTCCTCCCAAATCTTGGTAATAACCCAGTGTAGCGCTTTAGCCAGTGATTCACCACATTGTTTTAACAGCTCGCTGGGGAGTTGGTCAGCTCCAGCGGCTTTATTGTTTTTCAGCCGGCCGATCTCCTCTCTAACCTCCTGGAGGTCAGGAGCTGGAATTCTGTCGTCATCTGCGCGTACACCGAGATCTACTACCACTGTGTCGTCGTCCTCTGCTACATCGCCATTAAGGTGAACAGACATTCATGTTCATATAAAGGAATTTGAAAATCGTGTGTAAAAATTTTAATCCAAAAACATTAATACACTAACGACATCTGTCTTGTGGTGCCCCAGTTGCACTGCATAAATATTGCTGTATCGTTATTTTATCGATATCTGTGCTTGGTGTTTAAGTGATGTGAGCGCCACATAGCGGGAGCATTACCACTTACTGTTAAATGACGGTTGCAAGTTTTTACACATCTTTTGAAAACAAGATGAACGTCTGTTCTCTGTGGTAGTACTGCTTCCACCTGTTAATCACCTCACACTTGTTCGTGGGAAGGTTGCCGTCCTGCACAGTGTAGAAACATGGTGGAAATAAATCACAACAAGCATGTCAATGCACATACAACCCCCCACCCTACTCACTACTTTGAAAATCTCCGGGCTAGGTATCCCTATCAGGTGGCAACCCTACATATGAGAATCCACATAGGTGCAAACCCGAGTATAAATGACAGTTCTAGTAAAAGGTATGCCACATTTTTGTCTATCCACGCACACAAACAAACCTCGTTATGAAAATTTTCGCGTTTTGTATGGAATTCAGAACATTTTTGAGAATTTCTCGGTTTATATTGTTTAATATTTGATTTTTTTTTATGGAGAGTGAATCTCCAGTTGAAACACACTAGAAATTCATATTATTCGAGATTAAGTGTGAAGAATATGTGCAATTAAAATATAAAAAATGCTATATTTTTAATAGTTGAAGCCTAATCTTAGTCATAGTCCTAGTTCATGACTTCTGTTACTGTATGAAACATAAGCGGCTCTATTTAGAAGCGCTATTAGAGTACAAGAAAAAAACGAAAAGTGCAAAAAGGTCACAAACAGCATATATTACCTAAACCCCAGCATGTTCATGTATTCCTCACTAATAAAACATGTTTCAGCATCATTTCTATAACTTTTTAGGAAAGTATGTTTCATAAGTTTAGTTTAAAATGCATAATCATTTTAAATTTCATACAAAATTGGAAAAAGTTCATAACACTCACTAATACCAATACATTGCCGTGAATAACATACCTTGTAGAACATTGAAACCTGGGGTGCGAACAGCCTTAAAAATCTCCTTTACTTGTGTCAGGGCCAATTCATTCCATTCATTGTTCATTTTGACATATACTAAAGACATCATACCAAAAAGACTGGCATCTATGGATCGATCCCACACAAATGGCAAGCGTGCCTACCCAACAAACAATTGGGCTGAATAAAACAGCTAATTATTTTGAAATAACTGAATAAAGTCAGCATACAGGTGAAACGGATTGCCACAACACTCAGGTTGATTTATCAGCTGAACAAGCAATAAATTCAGGTTAAAAAACTTATTAAATACTCCACGCCATTATTTAATTGTTGGCTGGTTAAGCGCTATTTAAATTTCAAACACTGAACAAACTGGTCGAATAAACGCTTCTTGATACTTACTGTCTTCTGTCTAAAAATCTATCATTTTTTGGAAGTTTGTGAGATATTTTAAAAAGCGAAACGCATATGTACAATTTGTACCGAATGATAAAAAGTATACCAAACAGAAAAAAGTCAGTATGTTATTTTAATTAAATTACTGTTAATTAATTTGAGTACGATGAACTATTTTAAAATGGTTTTATTGCTTTCAATGGAGCCGATGGGTATTATTTCTGATAGCAAAGCAAATTGGAATAACTGAATTTACAATGTATTTTCCTCGTCATAAATGCCAACTTTTTTTCCAGATCACTTTTCGAAGCAGCTACTGTTTTCACAAACATACTACCAACCCAAGAAACATTTTTTGGCTAAATAAGCGCTTTAATAACTAATCTTATTTAGCTGAAGGCTGGACATTAGGGTGGGACAAAAATAAATGTTAGCTCCCATGCATTTTTCGTGTTCCTTATGGGTCCCATAACAACTGTGTAACTTTTCAGATCGATCGGTGAAACGCCCGATTTTTAAAGTTTCTATAAGATTTTAAATGGGAAAATCCACTTTTTCAATACTTATTCTCTAGAGATGTCCAGTTGGCTGTTAAAAATATATGAATACATGATATTTGCAGGAAATTTTCCTAAGAAAAACTCTTCCGAAGATCGTAAGACGCTACGATGCTTGTAGAAACAGCTATTCACCCGAAACTAATTGAATGTCTGACAGACGGCTCACCATTTAAATTTTCCAGCAACACTGCTACAGCATGCTGCTATTGCAAACTTGCTTAAGTATGAGAAATAATTTCGCGAAGAATTAATTTTCAAAGTGTGATTTTTGATCATAGTATATTCGGGGAAGCCTCCAAGATAAATTTAAGCGATTTCATTTCTTATTACATGGTTGAATTTGCAACAGCAGCAGTATTACTAGTTGTTATAGGACCCATAAGGACCACGAAAAGTGCATGGGAGCGAAAAAATTACACCATCGCTTTTTTCCCATATAACCGTGTCCCAGTCTACTGGACATAAGTCTAATAATGTATTTCTGAGTGTTTAATCAGCTTTTAATCAGTCGGTTTTGGAGAACAAAATCAGTTACTTCTCAACAACCAATTGGGCTGAATAAAACAGCTAATAATTTTAAAATAGCTGAATGAGGTCTGCATACAGGTGAAAAGGATTGCTACAATGCTCAGCTGATCAAGCAAAAATTTAGGGTTTAAAAAAACTTGTGAAATACTACACGCCATGGCTGGTTAAGGGCTATTTCAATTTAAAAAATAGCTATTAGACAACATCAACTAAACACTGCACAAACTGGTTAAATAAACGCTTCTTGATACTGCATATCTAATGCAGCTGACGGCTGAACATTGGTCGAATAATGTATTTCGAAGTGTTTAATCAGTTTTTAATCAGTCGGTTTTGAAAGCTGATTAAACACTTAGAAATATATATTATTCGACCTATGTTTAGCCGTCAACTGAATAAGATTAGTTATAAAAACGTTTATTTAGCCAAAAAATGTTTCTTGGGTTGTTACATTCGGCTTTCCTAATAGCCGAACAAGGGCTAGTTAAGAAATGACTCAGCTATTTGAATAACTTTTATTCATGTTGATCGATTCTGTAGAAGCGATTATTCATTCTTTGTACAGCTTGTAGAAAAACTCTTTTACAGCCAAAAGTAGCATGTAGAATATCAGCAACATTTTGCTGGTTTCCAGCAATAAAAATTTAGTGTGTGGCATAGATATCATAGGAGACAGATCTTCAAGTGCTGGAAATACTAATTTGAAACATGCTTTTCTCTTTCAGAGCCTGGCATTGTTTGAGGGCAACCAACTAGCATACGATACGTTTTGCCCGAGTACATTAAACAATTTAGACAAACGTGCTAGCTTGCATTGTGATCTTTATTTTCCATCTTCAACTTTACTAAATAGCCATTGTAAACATGTTCATGGAAAGCAATATCGGACATCCAAAAGGAAACCACGCAAGGTGTTTGTCAAACGTGAGAATAACTTCTTAGTCAACTTCGTTAGCGATGAGGATTGGTGAGCAGAAGATGATATTGTTGAACTTAAGTGGTTTTGCTCCCGCTATGTGGCGCTCGCGTCACTGAATAACCAAGCGATGAAATATCGAAACAGCAATATTTATGCAAGGCAACTGGGGCACCACAAGACAGAGATCGTGAGTGTATAAACGTGTTTTGATTCTACTTTTTACATATGATTTTCATTTTTTTTATATATGAACAAGAATGTCTGTTCTCTGTGCTTATACCAAAGAACAACAGACGTAGCACTTCGTACGAAATTTTAAGAAAATTATGGTTCCTACTAACTTGTGCGAAACTTACTGGACATATTCCGTAAAAGATAAATTTTCCGCCTTTCTGCTGTTGTGGCAGCACGGCGCGCGACACCTGTCAAATGAGTTCGAAAGGAAAAAAGCACATCAGTGCCACTACCGCTGCGACGGGAATATTCCGCAAAACTAAAAATTCATTTGAATTGTCCGTTATTTTGATCCACGAAAATAAATTTCGTAGTACGTCTGTTTGTCTGTGCTTTTACGTCTGTTTGCGAAATCCCGCAATTTCGCTATCCACCGCTGCTAACTACCATTAAATCAATTTACTTTGGAAATACACCGGCAAACTTTCTAGAAAATCCGTAATTATTCATGGCAACCCGGCGCGAGAGTTCTACGATATGCTCTCGAAATTGCGCTTCTTATAAGACCCACACGCACACACACTCACTTGCGATTAAACACCGCTTTTTACTCGATTCCTCGTATTCATATCAGCATTTTTCCCGTATTTCGACATAACTGAATAGTGTACACAACACAACACAACGGCAGAGTAGCGGTGTAGAGCTGCCAGAGCTGTGTCCAGGGTTGCCAATGTTCCAGTTTAAACTGGATTCCTCCAGTTTTTTTCAATTGATCCAGTCAAACAGTTCATTCCCAAAATCTTCCAGTTTTTTCAGATATTTGCCAGTTATATCCAGTTTTTTATTCACTCAAGCTCCGATTGGTTTTCGAAAATATTTTTAAAACGTAAATTTTGTAGATTGATATATTGTTATGACAATTCTTAACAGCATTTTCAGTATTCTATCTTCTCGCACGAAACACGGTCAAATAAAAGACTGTCATGCATAGTTAAGATTAAACCAAACAAAAAGATTTTACCAGAACATAAAAAAAATCTTCTATTTATTTTCTGTTGCGTAGCAGTTGAAAAATTGTTAGAAGAATTAGATACCAAAAGATAGCGAAGTCAGAAATAATTGAAATTTAAACTCCACTGATGTAACGGAAGGGAATGTTGCGTTAATACTTTTGTTAAAAATAAAAGTAAATGGAAAAGCTCTATTTTCTCAATTTTGAGATAGATTGATTGCGTAATTTTAAATTTTGCTGTTAGAGGAAATTTTACAGTCCATAATTTTAACAAAATGTAAGCCCGAAACAAAACAGTTCTGATTAAAATGAGTATTTTTTTTGTGAAGAGTTATCTCTTTAGTTGCTGTATTCAAAACTGAAATTGGATTTAATCCCCATAACAGGAAAGCGCTCTCAAAATCATTTTTTTGCTTTTTTTTTAATTTATTTGGAATCCAGTGTTTTTTCAGTTTTTTCTTTAGCCGTTTTCCAGTTAAATCAAAAATTTTATTGGCAACTCTGGCTGTGTCTGGTCTGGCATACTCTTCATTCGCCATTTATCGCCGCCGGAGCAGCCGATCGAAGCCCGAGCTCTTGTCTTTTCGTTTTTTTTTTCGTCGTGGTGTCGCCGCGTCGCGCTGGAAAAAGAAAAAGGTGCAGACGATTCACCTCTTTTTTGTGCGAATTTATGCATATTTTTCTCGTCGCCGTCGTTATCTGACGACACTCGAAGGGAGAAAAATTGCTTGTCCGACGAAAAATCAGTGCATCAAAAGTGAGAAATGCAAAGTGAATCTGCGGTGGTTCTGCGTCTGCCTGCGATCGTAAGTGTGTAGCATTTTTTTTTGCCGGAAGTAAGCTGGGCAGCAGCAAGCTTGTTTCCGGGACTTCTCCGGTGCAGTGCAGAGTCATCTCGAAGCTCGTCGATAAGTGCGATCGAAGAAAGCACACGGGTAAAAGTTGCCATCTTTTTGCCACACTCGCGTATACTATCGCAGGTTAGGAGGCTACGACTGGATTACGTGTAACTTTTCGCCTACATCCCGAACCGGATACATCCGGTTCGGTCCTTCAAGCGGGAAGCAGTGTGGCGGCACAGAGACTCCAACCGTAGAGGGTCAGTGATAAGAGAATGGACAGGAATTTAACTTTCTGCCTGGTTTCGGAGAGAATAGAAAATCGATTCCGAAGAATACACCTCCTTTGGGATGCCACCCGCCGGTAGAATTGTGCTTGGGCACGGTTTTTCCAGTGGGGGATTTTTTTTTCTCATTTTGGTGAAGTGAAGTGAAGTGTGGCAGGGATTAGTTTCTGATTAGTGATCGGGTTACCGCTGTTGAGCAGTTTAGTGTTTAGCTACAGCACGATTCGGGTTCTTGTACAGATAATTCAAAACAAAACAAAAAAATCGACTCGGTTTTGTAAACAATAATTGAGTTATACCTACATGATATTATTGCGCGATGGAAGTTTTTTTGTTCAAAACTTATCTACGAGCTCAAATTTACTGATGGGTTGTATGAGAATAATGCTATATAAATCTAAAAAATTATACTTCAACCGAATGTAGTATGAATTTGCTTGAAATAGTGAAATATTGTTAAGGAAATGCCAATATTTGAAGTGCCGAGCTCTCTTCCCTCTACTGGAGGACTTGACAGACAGAGGTGTGAAAATCCAGTGAACAAGATTCAATCTAGACAGGCAGCTGTTGGTGGTCTAATAATTAACAAGAAATACAGTATCATTGAGGTCAATGCGTTGAAGAGGGGCAAATTTTTGTGCGCGAAGTATTTTCCAAGGTTTTGATCTTCGGTGGTAATGAGAAATCGATTGATTTTTCGACTTTTTTTCACGCTACTAAAGCTGTGCGGTGAATGACGGCGACGATTGTGAAGGTAGAAGAGCTCCAAGCTGGAAGAAGAGTCAAGTGGGACTGTGGGAGTGTAGCGAAAACCTTTTTTTCAACTGATTTGTTCTGTCCGTCGAATGTGTGTTTCTTTTCGACACTCGTCTGTGCAAATCTCGTTGCAGTCGCAGCCGCCGTCGTTGTCACGCGGCTTTTGGTGGTAGTGTTGACGTGTTTGTGTACACGGGGGGTATGAAATCGGGTTTTCGTGTTAGCACGCGTTTATAATTCGATACCGCGGAAACATAAAATGTTTACTGATTTTAATTGTGACTAGGCGTACATTATTAAACACCGCTGCTGAAAAAAAATATTGAAACAGCAGCTCTTGAAGGAATGGTATTTTTAAAAACTGTGTTATTTCTAGTGCCTCCTAGCACCCCTCGAGTGTTTGTTGACTCTAGAAATTTGAGCAGCAGATTACGAAGGAAAACCCCAGGCAAATGTTCGTGAGCTGCGTTTTTGAGAGATTATCAGTTGCGTGAGGACACACACGTAAAACGCCAATAGAAGAAGAGAAAAAAGAGAACGACGATGGAGAGAATTTTTATTCACTCGATTTGTTGGAGGGTGTTAGTATATCTATGAAATGCAGTTGTGTACGTGTGCTCTGTAACTTCTGCTGATGTCAGCCGAGGGTTTTCGAAAAGTGTGCGAAAGCTGCTTAACACCGCGGATCGCGTTGCATCAGATTACTTCTGTGAAATAAGCGGAAATGTTTTAAATTTTAACATCTATCGTTTTGTTTAGGATTACAGCTTTCCAAAAGCAGCTTAATTTTGAGTTGTTCGGCGTTACTAGTGTGCTGATGATTTCGTTGATTGAGAAAAGTTTTCTCTAGTGAACGCTGTATAGCGCTGTGATATGCTCATGCTGAAACGTCAGATGAACGAGAGCAAAGATTGCCGTACTTCTATCCAATAATCCTTGGTTTGTGATTCCCTTTGAATGTTAATTTATGAAACTGTGTACGGAGACAAGTAACCGCGCAAGTGAAAATTGTGAAAACAATCCCGTGGCAGCTTGTGGCCCCGTTCCCGCCGATTATCAGCAAGTTCGAAAAGCGAGTACCGGAATGACACTAGTGACAGCTCAGCCGCCGTTGACAAGCCTGTTCAAGCAGCACAGTTGCGTTCGAACAAAAATGGGCAGTGTCACTTCGACAGAAAATGGCGTCTGCCAACTTTTTGGAGGAAGCTCTTAAATCAGATGTCGATGAATCCGCGGTGAGTGCGATCGTTGGAACGCTGGAAAATCAGTTGGATCAATCGAGTACGAATCAGGTGCAACAAGTCGGTAAAAATTTCGAGTGCGGAAATGGTGGAACAAGTCTAAATAGTGCAATTGTGTCAAATGGAGGAGCGACCCCCATTTATAGTTCAGTGCAACAGCAGCAGCAGTCGAAGCACAGTAATAACCACGGTGTTCCCAATGGTGAAATCGTGTCGAATGTTATGAACAGCAGCAGTAACAATAATAATAACAACAACAATAATAACAGTAAAACTTTTATCATTGCCACTAGTGGCGGCCAGAACGTGATCAGCAGTGCGGGAGGACCTACGACTGTAGTGGTCGGTAAGAACATAACCGTTTCGGCCACCGGAGCCCCACCGTCGTCGACACCACCTGCCTTGATTAGTACGGTACCGACCACTAGCTCTACCGGTTTGTCTGGGATTAACATCATCAGCAATCAGATAGTGGTTTCCGCCGGAGGACAACATCCGCCACCGTTTAGCGTTACGAATAACAACAATAATAATCCGCAGCATCAGTCGAACATGCCAAAGAATGAACCAGTGAAGTTGGTTTATCCTGCTCCTGGCGGTGGCACCGGTACGCATACGGCCGGAACTCAGGCGGTAATCAACATGAACAACAATCGCGTTACTCTGACCTCGACGGCACTGCCGAACGGGACCATTTCTCTGTCGCAGGCCCCGCAACTCATACAGACGAGTGGGGCAGGAGGAAAAACGACTATCCAAGCAACGGGCCAGCCGGGAAATCCCGGCCAGCCGCAGCAGCAGACGCTGATCATCAAAAACCAGCAAACCGGAGCGGTGATTAACTCCGGGGCGCCCGGAATCGTTACAATGTCCAAACCGATCAACAATCAGGTAAACATTGATTGGTTTGTGGGGTGAAAGCCAAGTGCTGCCGGATATGGATTATTAACTTGTTGATTGAATATTCCCCTTTCTCTAACCATCATTTCCTGTATCACACAAACATAAACCGTTATCTTACACCATCCCCACCCACCCACACCCACTCGGGGAATTAGCGCAGATTGCTCCCTGTGACTTTTTGGCCTTGGCTAGGAAGCTTGTACATAGATTTGCATTGTGCCCTTGGTTTTTATAGTGTGCCATAAATTGTCTAAATCTCCATGGTAAATGGTGTGATTCGTACAGATTGTTGCTTTTACTAAACTTGTTTAAGAGTAATGCTATTGTTAAAGATTATTTTGTTTGAAAAAATTCTACAGTTAGAGGATTTAATCTGCATTTTAGTACAAATAAGCTGAGCTACAATTTTCGGCTCAGAGTATCAAGATTTTGGCCTAGGGCTACGAATGGTGTGACGACTTGTTTTTAATGTTTACTAATTTTTTGAACTGATTATTTGATCAACGTCCCTAGCAGTGCCATTTCAATTTGGCCGCACACGAAAAGAAATCCGGCTCACTGATGCATTCGGTAAGCTTTCTGCTCCGTATAATTTCTCTTGTGATTTATTACTATGTCCCTTGAACCTTTTTCCGCGAAGAGAAATTGGTTTTTTTCCTCTCAAAAATTCGTGCTTATTTCATCTGGGACAAACTCTACTGCATATGAGTTCAAAATATTGATTTCGGATATTGTCCTGCTATTTTTTTTTTTCTTAAACTAGCAGAACAAAGTGTCATGTAAAGAAATGTGTGTCGAATCAGTGCTAAATTTGCATATCATAAACTATTTGGTCTTCGAGTTTAAAGGATTTTGCTAAGTTTAAATCTGTATTTCCTCAAACAAATCTACCGTTTTCTCAGAAACGCTAATCCGGGTTAGCTTTTACCAAAAGATATATATACTGTTGCTATGAAGGCGAAATTCGGGTGTCTAGCACTGCGCGTAAAAATTGTTTAAGGGGATCACTACTGAGTCAAAACTTAATCTTAGTCTTTTTATTTTATAGAATATATTGTAATCCACTTGTGTTGTTTTAAAAGACACGAAAAGTTTTTTCCAACCATGACGCTTTCATCACTTATATTGGGGCCGTTCCTAAACCACGTGGTCATATTTTGATCACTTTTTATACCCCCCGTACCCCCCCGTGGTCTTTCGTGGTCTTTTTGCCAACCCCCCCCCCCCCCCCTTGTGACTTTAACCACGTGGTCTTTTTATTTGTCAAGTGCCGAAAATTCGCTTAATTTTTTTTACATTTTTATTGTAAAACTTTCAGTACATTCTATATTTCTAAAATGTAAAAGCTTCATTCTTGACTAAGTGGCAACAATAAATTATAAGTCAGAAAAAAAGACCACGTGGTCATTTCGTGGTCTTTTGACAAACCCCCCCGTCCCCCTCTTTATGACCACGTGGTTTAGGAACGGCCCCTATAAGGTGGTAACATTATATGTTTTGTAATACTTTGTAACATCAAAGTTTTACGATAAAATTTAAATTCGCAATATGTAGAACGATAATCATCAATTCTTTTATAAAACATACAGGGGGTAGACTTAATGATTCAGATAGGCAAAATTTTGTCAATTTTTAAATAACTAGACACGGTGCTCCCACGGACCGTTATTATAAAAAAAATGCACCAAAGAATCTGAGTACACCATTCGTTTCACTATGACGTCCAGAATCTCTGGTCAAAATTTCAAAATCATCGTACGGTACATTTTTGAATGATGCCCTTTTGAAGGTTTAAAGTACAAAAAAGTGATATAGAAACGACGAATGACTCAATGTAAAGCACGTTTATCAGCCACAATTTTATGAAACAACTTCCAAAATAGTTTCTACACATTCCAAGTATATATTTCAAGACATTTACAATTGGTGGAAAGATTTAGGGGAACAAGGGGCAAGATGGCCATACGGGGCAGAATGGGCATATGTTGTTTCTAGGTTTCTGGTAGTAATTTTGGAACTGTTATAAATTTGAATCATTAACATTAATCTGAAGATGTAATTTTATTCAAAATAACTGGAAAAACAAATTCGTTTTTACACAATAAACAATTGTATCATTCATGCACGTCTTGCGTATAATATTATAGCTCACAAGCGCGAAAAATAAGGAATTTTGCATGCGTATATGTCGTTTTGGGCTCGAAAGTTTATTTTCGATAATCGTTATTGATATTCAAACAGTTTCAATAAATAATGCAGTGTTTTCAAATGAAACATCATCTGAAAACAGCTCTTTTTCATAAGTGTTTCTCATGGTGTAGATTGGGCAGTGCTGGTAGGGGCAAAATTGCCATACCTATGCACGAAAACATAACCTACAAACCAGAAAATGCTGTCGGGGCGCAAAAAATGGTCACAGTCATTATTGGCCACTGCTATAGACGCGGTTATTTCTCATCGAATGTCAGTGAACCGAGCGGCTATTGCACACGGCATTCCACGGCAAACGTTAAGCCGACATTTAAGGCTGAACAGATTCGTTTGTTGACAATCATTAAAATAAAGTTACCTAAATTTTAATTTTGTCATGTTTTATTATTCCTTCATCCGCACAGTAGTGTTTTATGGACCAAAACCTTATTTTTATATGCGGGCAAATTCATAGATAATTTTCAAATTGAAAAAGGCTAAAAAATTATGCTGTTTTGGAGTATAAATAGTGAAACAGAAAAGGAAAACTTTGTTTCGGTACCTACGATTGTACGTTACATTGATACATTATTTAATGTTTGCTTGAAATCGAAAAATATGAACATGCCCATTATGCCCCATAGGTATGCCTAATCTACCCCGTACCGCGACCAGCCTCATACTTTTTAGTGGCTTAGGAAATTATTTATAAATATTTAAATAACCTTTTTCTTTAGTTTCCAATGTAGCAACTCTTGAGTATTATTCTTACTCTATGTAGTAAAAATGTATTCAGTAGCTTTTTGCTCACTTTGCAATAACAATTTGATAAGAAGCTTAAGGTGCTCATCTTGCCCCTTGTCCCCCTATTTGAAAATGTCACAGTGCACAGTGGCTAAATTCGAAAAATCGTGATCGTTCTAGATTTAACTATGAAAAATTGATTTTATGTACTCAACGTCTTCAGCAAAATTATTTCATAGAACAAGGCCTTACTTTTGGCGTTTTAAGTTTTCCGATCAATCCACCTAACAGTTAGATAAAAAAAAATGTTTCTAAATTTCAATATGCCAGATTGTTTTCTTCAGCAAAGTTGTGGAAAATTTTGAAAGATAAACAATTGCTGAATACTGCGATGTCCTATCTGTACGTTGAACACGACAAAATAGAGTTTTGTTGTGGAACAACACTTCTTAAAATCAGTTTTTTGTCTATAATTTTCAACTTATTCAATTTATTGAAAGGATATGAGTAGTAGCAAAGTATGAGTACAGTAATCACCCGATTTTATCACATTTTTCACCCGATTTTATCATCATAAAACATTTCATTAAAAAATGTCAGGGTGAACTGATTTTCTATTACGCTTCAATATTAAGGATATTTTTCATAATTCTGTGTATCATTCTGGATGCAGTTTACATTAAAAATTCAACCGATACACAATGTTACATTTTGCTGTTATCGTGCGAATAAGGCGGTATCCATAAATTATGTAACGCTCATAGGGGGGAGGGGGGTATCCTTGAGCGTTAGGATTTGTTACACAGGGGTGGGGGGGAGGTAAGTTCAGCGTTACTTAACGAAAAATCTCTGGAGAGACTCCAAAAATGAGCATTTTAATCAAGGAAATCCTTGTGCAGCGTTACGTAGTTTTTATGAGGAAGTCGATGTTGGCGTTTCGTTGCATATGGGGGGGGGTCCAAAAATCGAGTTTTTTGCGTTACGTAATTTATGGATGTCGCCTAATTGAATAGTGATACAAATGTTTATTGCAACCGTATAATATGTTCGGAGAAGTTTCAAAATATATGAAAACGCATCTTTTGATGTAGAAAGCTGGGTGATCAATCCTCCTAAAAGTGAGATAGATTTCATTAGATAAAGATAGCCGCTTGGTGTCTTAGGCAAAGTATTAGGTGATCTCAAAACAAGAAACTTCACAGAAAACATCATGTTTCTATCTCTTACATATTGCAAGCAACATAAAGTTTCCTATGAGAAGGCATTAAAAATCGTTATTTACATTTTAAGATTTTTCTGGTTGCAATATGTGAGAAATATCAGCATACTGTCTTCGGCAAAGTTTAGTGTTGTGAGAACACCTAATATTTTGCTTATGGTACTGCGCTACAAAAAAGCAAGTAATTCATTTTACCAATTCAAACAAAAACATGAACGAATAAAAAACTTACTTGTAATTTATTTGCAACTTTACATCGTTTTTTTTTAGGTTTTTTATTTTTTTAGGTTTGTTCAGAAAAGTTTTAGGCAACTGAATTATCTATCTAAAAAGATGTTTTAAAAAAATAGTGATGATCGATTTTTTATAGTCACTTTTTGTTTTTGAATTTTTTTTTCAGTACAGGATCTCAAATTGAATTTTTCAAATATTTTTTATAAAAGCTCAGACAGTTTTCTCAAATTAATCCCTTGACAACTTTTCTTTATCTTTTGTCATTATTCAGATATATCGATTTATGAAAAAACAACTGCAGCTGTTTTCATATGTTTATACAGACAAATTTTTCAAAAAAAATCGCTGGTTTTACGTATTTAGTTATTGATTAAACATCTTCAATAAAAAAAAAATTAAATTTTAAAAATTTCCCGATTTTATTACTTTCCCTATTTTATCACGCCAAAAATCATCAGGGTGACATATAATCGGGTGATCACTGTATTAGCCAAAAAGTTCCTTCTCGCGCCAAAATAATTGGTAGCGTTTTTTGATGGTAACGACGAGGGGACAGCCTAGGTAATGTTGTTTGAGTAGTTAGGATATCCAACACTTTCTTTTAAATAAAAATATATGTGAGTAATGATGAGAGGTAGGGAATGGTTGTCAATGGATAGTTTTTAGAAAATTATCTGCACTTCAGTTTAAAACATTATAAAGTTTTTTTAAATAAAGATTTTGAGATAGATAATTTAGTTGCCTAAAACTCTTCAGAACAAATCACAGTGGGCACTTTCAGGAAAAAAAATTTTCTAACAAAAACTTTTCCATGTACAATGTACCCAACAGCAAAAAAAACTGAAAAAACATACTTAAATCTCCCAATAGTTCCTTGATGGATTTTCGATCTTTGGGTACCAATAAGCTCGAAATGAATTTCAGTTTATTGGCAACATATGAACCTTAAATAAACAAGCTGCCAGAAAACGGTTCACGCGTTGTAAAAATGTAAATTTTGACACACTCCTGAAATCTGGAACATTGCCGGTGTGCATTGGTCACGTAAATTTCTCAAGTAAAAGTAGGAAACTAGGATAGTGTTTCAATGAAATAAAACAGGTTCGTCAAAATTGATTCTGACAAATTGACAAAATTTTGACAAATTGACAAAATTTTGCCTGTCTCAATAATTTTGTCTACCCCCTGTATATCCTATTTCCAGTACAAATCGGATTGTTTACAGACTGTATCGTAGAAACTGTTCTTATCATGATCATTTGGCAGAAAAAAACAGGTTTTTACAGATTTTTTTTTTTTTTTTGGCGTACGGTGAAAGTAAATTTATTTCTGATTATTGTACATTAAAGAGTAGTAATTGAACTATATTCTGTAATATATTGGTTGAAAAATATTGAAAATTGACCGAATGGTAGCAATTCTTCGCAGGCACCTCAGAAAAAATACTTTTTGCGGTGCACGTCATACCTCAGCACTGGATCAGCTGAAATGAAATAACCAAGGTTTTTCCTTTAATTTTTATGTCCCTCTAGGTATCTCTGTCGAGTTTTTCCATTTTTTTTTTATTTTTGAACTTTTTACAAGACTTGAAAGTGAAAATACCGATTTTTGGCCTAAATTCATGACTATTGATAATAATAATAAAAAATAAAATCAAAAACGAAAAAATCTCAACAGGGTTACTATTATGTAAGGAAATACTGTAAAAAATTTGAGAACGATCGGTTGAATAGATTTTGAGATGCAGAGTGCACCGACTCAAAAAAATCGATTTGAGAAAAACGCGTTTAAAGTTTTTCGTAGCGAAAAGACCCCGATAAAACTTAGTAAGCTATTTATTTTTTATTTTACTCACATAGAATCATCAATGCCGGGACCATAGAGTATAGAACTTTCGTCAAGAATGTCCAAATGTCCAAATCACTTTTTTTGAACCCTCAAAACCCTACCCCCCCCCCCCCCCCCCTTAAACGACTCCTTAGCGCCAAAACTGAGTCTTGTAGCATAAAAAACTAATTCGGGACCTCTACGGTTCGGTTTCATATTCAATTGAATATTCTTCCCACTTGGATTTCAAAATTGCGTTCATCTACGTTGCACTTTTTTGTGACGAATGTCAAAAAATATCAGGGAAATTCATGTTATACTTAGTTTACTTTTATGGCGACAGGTCGTTAACGACCCACTGCCGAATCCAGAATACGTCTTCACATCGTTCGGTCTTGGGCTAGTCCTCTCCAATCGCCCATAACAATTGCCGATTAGGCGTCCTCCTTCACACCACACATCTAGCGAGTACGGGGTCTACTACGGAGTCGCCGACCTATGTCGGGCTTTCTGCTGAATATTATCTTCGTCTGTCGCTCCTCCGGCATTCGCGCCACGTGGCCAGCCCTTTGTACCCAATCCGCACGAGAGTCACAAATCAAGTAAGGCTTTGGTTTCAATATTGTCCCCCAATATTTTTCTAATTTTTGCCACTGTGACAATGGAAAAAATTTAAATATACAAGTTATAGTAGGGAAGCAAGGGTATTTTTTCACGGTGAAAATTTGAAGAACAAAAAACATGTTGTCCAAAGAAATAGTTTTCCAGTTAGTCACTGTGACTTTCGAGACGAAATATACAACAAGAGTTTTGTTCAAAAAAAAAAGTGTGACCTTTTCAAAAAACTTATAAGTTATTAGCATTGTCACAGTGATTTCTGTAATAATCTCTTTTGGTTTGAGCTGATCTCAGGAAAAGCAAACATCAAGCTTTGACCGACAAATATCACTGTTTGATCACCGTGACTTTTGTCAGGAAATATATTTTTTTTTTTTGTTCACACAACATTTATTTGACACGGCACGATACAAATTAATGTTTTACGGAGCCAACTATATCTAATGCCTTATGGTCTAAAATATCTTATAAGCTAAAGGCAAATTTTTTATCCTCGCTGCTGACTACGAGCTCCTAGTTTTATCCGAGATTCGTTTCGCTGTTAAATGGGCACCTTGATGCTCTTCAAATAGCTAAAAACAAGTAACATGTATGGCAAGTTTCGCTGAACGAGGATATCACGAACTGGCACATATGGCATAAGACATAGAGACGTGAATAACATAGTACAGGTCGGACTTGATTATCCGGAGACTCGATTATCCGGAAACTCGATTATCCGGAATTTTGGACTCGATTATCCGGATTTTAATTTTTTTGGTGTCCGTTTTTAATTCTTATCCCGTAATTTTGCCTTTACCATCCCTTATAGCATATTTGTTACCATTTAAGTCACCTCCGGCATGTTTGGGACATGTTCGAATTAAGTGAAAATAATCAATGTCTAATTTATTTTTTTGCTTCTCAGGATTTTCCCCCTTTTCGCCTCAGAAATAACTTCTGGTTGCGCCACTGCATCATACAAGTAAAATAAAGAAAAGAAATATTTATTTTATGTTCGTAAATCGCAAAATTTCAGTAGTTTTTGTGTGATTTGATTATCCGGAAAACTCGATTAACCGGAATGAAAATTCTTTTGATGCTCCGGATAATCGAGTCCGACCTGTAGTAGTGATAAATAAACCTACACTTTCAGAGGCAATATATATTAAAAATATATTTTTGTGAAAAAACAATCAAAATTTGAACCCATGTTAAAGTGTTAAAGTGGTCAATATGAAAAATTTAATAATAACTAATATACAGCGCATAACATCAGTATCATTGCTATATCCTCACCATCGCAACGCTAGCCTCTACCTCGCACAATTTCGTGGAACTTATTTTTGCTTCGCCATCCTTAGCGCAGGATATCATGCGTGAAGAATTAATCAAGCTGCTGCCGTTGGCAAGCAACGAAAACCTATTCACTTTATCAGGAAAACAACCACAATAACAGTGGCAGTGCGCACGGTCGGTTGGTCGGTCGGTCGTCGGTCGGTCAATCAAAACCAGACGACAACTGCCGAACGTGTGGACGTGGTCACCTGTTGCTCTGCCTCTGATGTGTCTGGTTTGTCTGGGGATTTCTCCGTCTCGCAATTGTCTGTCTACTACCAAGCGAATTGTGGGAATTAAAGCAGACTGAAAGCACGCTGTTTTGTCAAAAGTAGTGCTCCAGTGTGAGGCTTAAAACTAGTTACAATTGTTGTCAGCTGATCTTCTAAACCAGTTTCGTGTTTTAAATGGGACAAAACAAGCGAGTGTGTATATTCAAGTGTTTGTCATTATCGAGGCTGTTAGGTTCTGACGAGAGAAAGAGAAAGCGAGCAACGCGAGAAAGGATATTTTTTAACTGTGCTCGTACAAGAAAGTAGAGTCTTAAAATGCTCTTTGCTAAAAGTAGGTCGTTGACATTGCTGTGCCGGCCCTTGTCGACCACAGAGTAATGCGGCGCACCCGTATGTGTGAGAGTATGTGCTACTCTGGATCTTCTCTCTCGCGGTACTCTTTTCCAGTTCGCTGAAGGTTGTGGTGCCTGCCTCTACCTTTGCTTTCATTGCTTGTTCGTTGAATAAGGCGAAAGGAACAACTGCTCAAAATTGAACTTTCCCAAAAAAAAATCGTTCTAACCATTTGAAGAACAGGTCGTTCTGAAAACGGTACGCATCACCGTGCTAAAACAACATTCAATTTGATGTACGTCAGTGGTGAGATTGACGTCGTTCATATTGCTGTGACTTGAAGTAATAGAAATATTTCCTACCCTAAGGGATTTAGAATAGACGCTAAAACCTGATTTAATTCAGTATTCAGTATTGGTTCTCATAGATCAAAGTTGTTGAAACAGTTTTCAATCGCATTAATTAGATATCGTTCCAGAATTGAACGAAGCTTGAATCATGATAATACTTTACAAAACAGTGCTTGTGTTGACAGAGCATTAGAGACTTTGAACAGTTCAATACTACTCAGTGCTTCAGCTCAAGTAAAATTTAACCTATCAATGATTCGGGTTATTCGCGTTGAAAGAGATTTCGAAGGCTGTTCGCACCTACGTGAACTCTCATATGCAATTGTCAAAATGTGCGTGATGACGAAAGCAAAAATATTTCCTTCCTTGTCTTTCGCATGCAAAAACCAAACAAATATCAGCAACACCGTCAACGCGAATTGACAATGATCATCAATTTCTTATACGATTAAAAAGAGCTCATAGTTGACCTATATAGTTCAAGTGAACATAAGATTGTGGTCAAAAGGGATTTAAAAAAAAATAATGATAAAGTGTTGTTTTTCAATACTAATTTAAATGCAAGTTATAAACATCGTAACTTGCATACAAATTTTTATTTAAGATGTTCCTTTTTTTTTCTCTCCTTCACACCCGGGTATTTTTTAGGTTCCAAAAAACGAAATTTCATAGCTCACTGTAATCGAAAGTGATAAAATTTAGTGACATCTCAAAACTCATTCAAAGGTAACTTTTGATAACATGAGATATCATATAGTAACAAGCAAGGGGCAATGGAAGGGATTTGATCTTTTTGGCCCTTACCTGCCCGACGGGGACCCGGGTACCCACGAATTTAAATTCTTGTATCTTTAGTATCTTTAGATTTAGCAACTTATCTGCTTTTGAACCAGGGCCAGCGATGCCCCGGAGAAATTTTCCATTACCTAGAAATTCTATAATATTTGAACAGAAATAACAATTAGGGGCCATTTACATACCACGTGGACAGATTTTTAACGATCACGTTTCCCTCGCGTAAAAAGCGGCTTTAGTGTATTTTCAAAATCGGGATGATGCCCAAAGACCAGTAATCAACTTCAGACGTTGTTTTAAAATTTAAGATGGTGACTTCCGGTTTTTGGAAATCAGCCAAACTTGACAAAAACTACCTCATATTAGTAGTTTTGGAATAGGGACGATGCCCAGAGACCTGGAATCGACCACAGAGGCCATTTTTAATTCCAAAATGGTTACTCACAGTTTCTGGAAAAAAACAAAATTGACCGAATTACGATTTGTCACACAGGGGAGGGGGGAAGGTGAGTTCAGCGTTACGTAACAAAAAATCTCTGGAGAAACTCTTCAAAAACGAGCATTTTTATCAAGCAAGCCTTCTACAGCGTTACGTAATTTTTATGGGGGGTAGGTGTTGGCGTTACGATTCGTTACATATGGGGGTGGGGGTCCAAAAATTGGGTTTTTGCGTTACGTAATTTATGGATGTCGCCTCATGAGATAATATTTGGTCAAATTTTGGCCTTTTTTCTGGAAACCGTTGTCTCTCCCAGCTGGTCCCGAGGTACGATGCTGGCCTAACAAGCCAGTCGTCGTAGGTTCGATCCTCGGCTCGGGAGAAGACTGTTAGTGTCAGTAGGACCGTAGCGCCTAGCCCCGCAATTGTCCTGTACACTAAACAGTTGGCTGCGAAGTATGTGTATTAATAAACAGAAGGTCGAGTTCCGAATCGGAATGTAACACCAAGGCTTTGCATTACCTGGAAACCGGAAGTCACAATCCTAATAATTATCATTTGAATATATATAATTTACGAAAACCACCGAAGACACTATACCAATAAAATAAACCGTATAGACGCTACAAATATTTTTGTAAAATTCAGATCTTCAAGAAGTGAGGTTTTAAAAATATTTTATTTACAACCCTTTTTTAGGGATTTTTTTTTACTGCGGTGAATATATTACTGGAACGACAAAAATGCTATACTAAGACTTTTTCGTTGAGAATATAGACCGTTCCGATAATTATAAATACACTTACGATCAACCGTCATTCCAAATAACGTGCAGTATTCAACCAAACGTTGGCTGCGTCCTGTTGTTTACATCCAAAAGAAACAGATGCTGTCATTTTTTCTAAAATTTAGTGCGAAATTTTGAAAATGCGTGGCCTTTCTCCCGAGCAAAGAAAGCGAATTGTGCACAGATGAGGCACCGTGAGTGGTCTTTCTACAAGAAAATTAGCCAGAGAAGAAGGTATAATTGTCGGAGCAGTTCAAACCGCATTGCGGAAGTATTGTGAAGAGTGCACATTTACTGATGCCCCAAGACGTGGTAGAAAACCCGGGCCTGTTGATCCTACAATAGACAAAAAGGTTAAGGAATACTACAAGCGGCATCCTTCAGTATCAGTACGAGATGTGACGAGAAAGCTTGGAACCTCGGCGAGTAACGTTATGCGTGCCAAGGGAAGAATGGGTCTGCAGACCCGTCGGAAGCAGAAGCAGCCAAAACGAAATCCAAAACAAGCTGAATCTGTGAAACCGAGAGCTCGGAAGCTTTATGACAAACTTCTGACCAAAAAAATGGGGTGTGTTATCATGGATGACGAAACCTACATAAAACTGGACTATAAGACTCTGCTAGGACCGCAATTTTATACATCACCGAAGGGACCCTGGACCAGTGAAAGCCATTTACACCGAAAATTCGGCAAGAAGGTAATGGTTTGGCAAACCATTTGTGAATGTGGGAAAATATCTCGTCCATTCATTACGAATGACACAATGAATGGTTAAATTTACGTGAAAGAGTGTTTGCAGAAAGGGTTGTTACCCATGGTTAAGCAGCATAACAATCCTCCAACCTTTGGCCCGATCTTGCTTCCTGCCATTACTCTAAGGATGCACAAATAATGTCACATGTGTCCCAAAGGAGATGAATCCTCCAAACTGCCCTGAAATTCGCCCTATTGAAACTTTTTGGGCTTTGACCAAGGCAAAGCTGAGGAAATATGTCAAACCAGCGGACAATGTTGAAAAATTTTAAAAAGATTGGCTTAAAGTGGTAAAAATGGTCGGAGAAAACACTGTGCAAAAGCTTATGAGTTGTGTTAAGTGAAAAGTTAGAGAACTCGCGTATCCTACGAAAAATAATCCCAACTTGAATTGAAACTGGAAAGAAAACACTTATTATCTATATTTCAGAATAAAATGACCCGAAAAATCCTGTATTTTTTGTTTTATAAAAGAAAGAAGATGTATTTATAATTTTCGGAACAGTCTGAAATCTAGATTTTTAGCGTTACGTAATTTGTGTACGACGCCAAAGCCCTTACTGTATTTACAGTTTTGCTGAAGACATCATAAATCAAACAAATCATCTTGGTCAAGATTTTAAAAATGATTTCTTTGAAACTCTCTCTCTTTTTTTTCTCATGGCAACTCTCAATGTTTATTGAACTTTTTGTGGTTTTCAAGATAAAAAATATCTATTTATGATGCTCTAGAGTAACCATGGTAAAGAGAGGGTTAAAAAATGGACTTTTTTCGAATGGTGATAGAAAACTAAGACAGATAATTGAGTTCGATTTCCCATAGAAGGTAATTAGTACTTGCAAAAAATACTACACCCTTGCGAGCGGCTTTCCGGCAATTAGCCAGAACATTTGCCATGGCAAACAAAAACATGCGTGTAGGCATGTTTTGAGTTTTTTTTTTCGTTTTGTTTATCAATTCCTCCTCGGTTCTCGCGACAAAATTGTTGGAGTAGGTCTTACGCTTCATGTTGGCTCAGAAATTCTCGATAGGTCGTCCATCACCACCGCCACGTCGCGATTCGCCGAGAAAAACGACTTGACCATCTTATTCAGCCGATGCCGATGTGTCATTGCCTGCAGCTTCGAGGCCAGTGGATGGGACTGATGTGATGGGAAAGGTACTTTTTCACTGTTTCGCCGGTTGCACCGACCTCCCGACCGAGCGCACGCAGCGATGTAGCTACTTTTCCGTTGGTCTTCCTCTTCAGCATTTTTGGAGCTTCTTGTCCCTCAGGGTCGTCGGCCTTTTGAAACCGGGCTTTCTTTCGATGCTCTGATTGTTGTCCAATAGTATCAAGATGTTGTAGATGCCGCGAACTCCTGCCGTCCACAAAGAGCCGCACGATGTTCGTTTTTGACGCGGCGGGGTACCGTTCTTTAAACGCGCCCACTTCTGAACGGAGTAGCTTAATTGTTTTCGCCATAGCAACGGTTAGAGTTCGACTGATAGAGATGTCAATTTTTTCCTGCTCACTCATGGATTACTACGATTGATGCTGAATAGGTATTTTGGTAGTGCGTGTGAAACCAAACCCATGCCGGCAATTCTTGTCTATTTATTTTAATGCAGCAGTTAGATAAAACAAACCGTTCTGACTTGAAAAATATATATGATCATCAGTGCTTTTTCCATATGCCCTTCGCAAAAATTAGTCATGGTTAAATAAAATTTCAATAGTGCAAAATGGTAGGAAACACCTGTCCAAAATTTCGGTCGATTAAAAAATGACAGTGAAAGAATACCGTAAACCGGGGTAAGATTGTGCCATACAAATCCATTGTTTGTCAGCCATCCAATGGCGATCACAAGACCAATCTTTCTTGAATAAGTTTCCTTGAATACTTAACCAAGAAAGACTAGTCTTCTGACCCGGAAGAGATGGCCGACAAGTCACGGGTTGGATGGCTCAATCTCACCTCCACTGGCACAATCTCACCCCGGCTGACGGTTTTGAAATTGGCATATTTTCCATGGATTTGTACTATGGATTTGAGGCACTGTGATGTAAACTGTAGTAGATTTGTGAAATACACTAAAGTCGCTTTTTACGCGGTTTTTTACGCGGATTCCGGAATTTACGCGGTTTTTTTACGCGGATTCCGGAATTTACGCGGTTTTTTTTACGCGGATTCCGGAATTTACGCGGTATTTTTTTTGCCTGGATTTCGGTTTCCCTTCACTCGGAATGCAAAATTAACGATGGTTTTTTTTTGGCGGATTCCGGAATTTACGCGGTTTTTTTTACGCGGACTCCGGAATTTACGCGTTTTTTTTTTTCATGCGGATTCCGGAATTTACGCGATTTTTTTTTACGCGGATTCCGGAATTTACGCGGTTTTTTTACGCGTTTTTTTTTACGCGGCACGTATCCCCCGCGTAAAAAGCGACTTTAGTGTATATGATTTTGCTGCTCAAAAGAGCTCTGCGTTCGAGTGGCGAATGACCTCAGGGTTTAAACCACTATAAAAAAATTCTGCCTTTCTCAGTATCTCGAAAAATATTAAGACATCGCAAAGTGAAGCAACTTCACTATTGTTAGACTCGTCACTTTTGTTACCGTTTTTTAAACTGGAAATTTGATCGATTTCTTTCTAACATTGCCTCTAACGGCGTGTACAGTTCAACAGTGTCACTGATTAACACAGTGGAAGGAATTCCGTTCAAATACACTAGCAGAGCCTTTTACAAACAGATTGTACGTTCCTTGAGTGTACGAACCTTCAAGGTTTCGTAGCCCAAAAACATACTTGAGAGTAGACCATGTCCCTTCCAATTTTCATTACCGAAAGCTGAAAACCGCTTTGGTTGAGTTTTTAGTATATTTTGCATGGATGTGACATTCTCGGGAGACGAGTTAGTACGAATCTCAAGCATAGCTGTTTACGCATTGCGTTGAAGAATCGAACTGTCTCGTTGTCGTCGGAAGCAGTTGATTATCAGGTAGTTCACTGAAGCGTACGAGAGCCAAACAATGAAAATGCAAAACGTCAACGGAAATGAGCGCTTCAGGAGGTTCTGTAAGGTGACATATCGATACAGTCTCTTCATTCACAACTAATAGCTAATGCTTTCGGTTCAAATAATTTGTCCTTAAGTTCAGCTGTCTAATGTGGAGTAACGTCATACCATCAATAAAAAAGTTGCCAACGAAAGCTGATTCAGGTTGGCGATATAGCGAGTTCCACGAGTGTGGAGATGCTCTGGGCTATCATCGATGCAAATCAACCAAAGAGTCGAATTAAATAGATGCTCGACAGCTATGAGAACCGCCTCCTCCTCGCGTTCTACCAGTCATTCAGGAAACCGATCCTCGTATACACAGTATCTTTGGTTGAACAACTGCAGGGAATTGATATCGTCTTTTACCAAATCTCCGTCAAGATGATGACGTCGTACTCCCGGTCATCTTCCTGATTTACCACTAAAATGTGCACCAACGCGTGATGGAATGACAGCCGCGATCAGTGCAAGGATGTGCAAGGAGGGGTTAGTGGTCGATTTTTCAACTCGGCGTCATTAACGTTATTAAATAACTGGATCCTCCGAAGAAAGAAGCGCCAACAAGAAAACCGAGATCGTGAAGCATTGTACTAAGAAGACGACACGGAAGTTCTACAGAAAGCTGACAAGTTTCCGCAAAGATTACGTGCTCCAAGCTGGCATGCGCAGGGGCTTGGACGATAATCTCTTTTCTTTATGAACGAGTGTGTGGTGATCGAAAGCTTTAGCAGTTCTTCGATGCGCACCAACTTCCCAGCGAGAGCAATTGAAATAACAAAGGTGGTGAAACAAAGAATCAAGGTGTGCACTGGGTAATCGTCAAGGTTTGGAAGGCAGAATGAGTAATGGACGAGTGGTACCATAGGTTTCCTCTACGAAATCACGACAATTTAGCGTATCCTGATAATTGCTCTGCCGAACTGAACGCCGTCTATCTCGAATAACAAGCATTAGAATATATTTCAAAAACGCTCTTTAGTACACACGGAAGCGAATACAGTTTACTACAAAGGCCATACACATCCGTATAGATGAGGAAATAAGACAAACCATATACTTATAATCGTTTTATCTACTTCTTTGATGTCTGCGTTAGGGAAACGAGAATAAAACATTTCGCAAGTTTGAGGAATATTTTAATTATCATTGACGACTAGTGACGGGAAAATTCAGAGTCTTATTACAGAACCTTCGACGTGTAACTCGTCTCATTTGATATACATGAGCGAGTTGAGCCAACTCAACTTCTGAGCCTTACCTACGTCAGAAATAGTATATTTGTTTATCTAATAAATTAAACAGATTGGTACTTTAGGTCAATTTGTAATGAATTCCCTGCGAATCACGCTATTTACCATTACCCGACAAGAAAGGCTATTTGTAGTTTTTTGCTTTTCAGGTTTAATAGAATATAAATAACGCTAAAACCGAAAACACTCACACTCCTCTGCTTTAATGTCTAATGACTGATACCACTCTTTACTAATCGATTATTTTAATTCTAGATTAGCCTAACTCAACGAACCTTTGTATTCTTTTATCGTAGATTCACTAGCCAAACACACACGAGCATCACTCACATAGTCCCTCGCAACGTTCCCACCTCCAAGCATATCCGCCCAACCCTCAGTAGAACACCCGACGCTCTTCCTTAACCGCTCAATCACCTAATACTTCTGCCTCTCTAGCAATGCAATCGTTTCAGAATAATACTCAGCATCGATCAAACAAAAATGAAAAAACCAAAAGTTTCACAACTGGTATTTTTTTCTTCTTTTTTATTTTCATTTCCAAACCAAAATCGTTGTTCGCTGGTACTTTTGCGCTATCTTCGTCTCACAAACACAATTAACGAACCACCAATTGTAATAACCCAACAATAAAAAAAACACAAAACTACTTTCCGAAGGCAACACAGAATATTGTCGGTTTACCGGCTGGTGTACAGATTGTAAATGTTAGACCCGGCGCACCGCCCACGCAAGCACAGCAAAAAACTGTTGCCGCTGTATCACCTAGAGTTGTTATTGGTAGTCAGCAAATAGTTAGTACTAGACCACCAAGCGCAAACGCTGTAAGAACCTTTTCATGTTTATATCTCTATTGTTTCGTTTCCGTTTTTGTTTTTCTTCTACTTTTATTTTTCTAATTTCGTCTTAGGTTTGATTCTATCATAGTTATTTTTTTTTGTTTTGTCTCCATCACATTCATTGCATTGATTAATTAATTGGTCACTCTTGGAATGGACACTAAAACAGTATGATTCTACCTGTCTCAAGTATGATAATATGGCAAACAATTGCTCGTTGTGTTTTGATTTGTTTTGTTTCCCTCCTGAATTAATTAATCAATTAACTGTGCCATTAACACGTTATGTAGAGAATTATTTTTTTACGTTTTTGATGTAGAAGAATAATAATGAACACTGGGTCGATTCTAACTGTTTGTTTCGCTATTCCACTCCCACCAGATTACCCTAAGTGCCCTTCAAGGACAGCCGGGCTCGACGCTGCTATTGAAAAATGAGCAGGGCCAGTTCCAGCTGCTGCGGATCGGACCGGCCCCGTCCGGAACGCATATCACGCCCGCCAATCTGACCGCGACGTCGGCGACGAATCAGACGATACGGTTGCAAACCGTGCCAGCTGTAAGTAGGTTTACCGGTCCTCCATTAGCCCTCCGCAAGACCATTGTCACCACGCAACAGGTGAAACAGAAGCAAAATGTAATTACCACAGAATCCACCGTTGGTTGGCCTGTTACAGTATTCTATCCCTATACTCTGTATTCGTTTTTTTTTCTCGGCCTTTCTCGCCGAACCGGCTTTTGGATATAGTTTTTTCTTCTGTTCTGTGGTTAATCTTTTGTTTCCTTGTTTTTTGAACATTTGCGAATGCCGTTTTATTTTGGATTCGAGTAAGTATATCATTTCAATCTATGTCGAGCGAATGTGAAACTTTCTTACCGAAATTAGCTCCGAAACACAACCCGGTTCACAATGGTTTGCGCATCGGGTCACTCAATTCGTAACTTAGTGTCGTCTCGCATAGATTTTAACTGATTTCTCGAGTAGAGAGCAGATTAGCTGCTGTTGATTTTTAAAATTTTTTAAAAATAGTTTCAAAGGTCGAAGAGGAATCAAAAAAATTTCTCCTCTTTAGAAACAATTGGCTGATAAATAATTATACTTCTGGTACCCAAAATTATACGCTTTCTTAGAAAACAACTGTGCATAAATTTTGGTCTACTCGTTTTAGATTTTGTACCAAAAAATATATTTTGTTTTGTTTTTATAAGCCTAGCATGGATTCATTCAATCATACTTTCGTTTGGCGGCGTGCTTTCCTTGAAGCAGAAGGGAGATTCAGTTTTTGGTTCCCCCTTTCAGTTGCTGAGTTAGCTTCCGTTTGTGCAATGTTACCTCAGTTATAAGTTTTTACGTTTTATTGACTGTCAGTAGTAGCATTTAGAAAGTTTGGACATATGTAGCCAAACCACGCTAAACATTTTCCACCTTCTTAGCAACCAATTTCCTCCGGTTCCGGCACGATTATCGTCAATTCACAATCGATCACCACCACGCCAACCAGCTTCGTTAGTACACAGTCAACTCCGGTAGCCTCGGTTGCGCCCGTTCCAGCGCTGGCTGCTCAACAGCACATTACCATCTCTACAACACCATCACAAGCACAATCACATGTCACGGGTCAAACGACGGTAATGACCACCCAGCAACAGCAGCAGCAAGTGGTAGTAACTTCCCAACAGCAACCGCAAGCTCCGCAGACTGTAGTCGTAACGACCACGACCGGTGCCCAAACCGCCCAGCAACGAAACTCGCTGGACAATACCAAAGAAAAATGCAGGAAATTTCTAACTAATCTCATCGAACTCTCGAAGCGAGAACCGAAACCGGTAGAGAAGAACGTGCGGACTCTGATCCAAGAGTTGGTGGATGCCAATGTCGAGCCGGAACAATTTTGCGAACGACTAGAACGGCTGCTCAATGCAAGTCCGCAACCATGTCTTATAGGGTTTCTAAAGGTACGGTCTAGTAGTTGATTTGTGTTCTGTTTCGCATTCTAATTTACTCCACTCTCCATTACAGAAAAGTCTACCACTGCTGAGGCAATCGCTCGTTACCAAGGAGATCACGATAGAGGGCATAAACCCTCCAACGGCAAATGTAGCCTTCTCGGGATCGCCGTTAACGCAGATCCCCGTAAGTATCGCCATTCCCAGCGCATGGCCATTCAAAACTAAAAATACACCTCTTGTAGGCCCAAATTCGTCCCGTCACGCAAACCATCGTCACCCAGGGCAGTATGGTCGGTCAGACGCAAATTCGAATGCTCACGACGCAGTCCGGTGCGGCGACGGTCCCCCGAATAGGGCAAACAACGATACGGCCGGCCACGCCGGTGCGAATACAAACACCCATTCAGCAACAGCAAACGACCATCACCGCTGGACCACGACAAATTACGACCCAACAGATACGACCAAACGCGACTGCCACCGTAGGACACACGACGATTGTGCAAACAAGCCAACAGCTGCCTCAGACGATCTCAACGACGCCCCCAGCACTGTTACCGGTAAGTTTACCCACCTTCTCCTGCGTCTTACCCCTGGTCAAATCAGTCCATTGTCAATGCTTCCAATCCCATCCTATCCTTTCACCTTACTCCAAAAGCAGCTGTTTAGAGAAATTTAGTTTGTTTTCCCCCGTAGTGTACAGTCCGATATAATAACCGTTCAAAATTATTTTCTACAGTTAGCCCCATTTTCCTTTTTTTTAAAATTAGTTTCTCCCTACTATTCGGGAATCTTCTTAATCATTGACACAAAACTATAAAGTTTAATACTTTCTGCACTACCTTTTTGTCCCCGTTTGTCCTGTTTATTTTTGTGTATGTAAAAAAGGAAAAAAATCCACAGCACACAAATGTTATACTAGTTAACCAATGTACAGCCGTTTTGTGTATGTGTTTGTGTGCTGTAGATTTTTTTCTCTGTATTTTGAACATCGAAAAAAAAATAGTAGAAAAGAAAAGAAATACGTTCAAAAATGCTTGCGCTTATTATACTTTGTAGAGTAGTTTGCCCTTATTTTAAGTGAAAAAAACTTTAAACTATACGAGTTACGAATGAAAAGTTCAAAAGAATTGGTAGTGAGTTTTATTTTTTGTTTTGTTTAATGAAGAGTTTTACTTTTAGGTACTTTTTAGCTTAATCTCACATATTTTCAGTATTTTAACTGCGGAGTTCAACTATTAATTGCTGTTACTTGCTACTGGATAATAACGAAAACGCTGTCTTAAACGGTTTATTTCCTTCTACCGTTAAACAATAGTAAAGAAAATTGCATGCAACCGGTTTATTTCGTTGCCCTATTTATATAATGCTCTCGGTACTTTTTTTTCATTACCTACTAATGTGATCCGGTTTTCAAGTTTCGATAATTATTATTAACACATCTACTATGTAATTCTTGCTTGTGACATTTCGCCTTTGTTATTTTGTTAATATTAAATTGCTACCCCTTGAACGGCAAGTTCGCGAAGTTAGAAATCAGTAGAAAACTTTAGTGGTATAAATATCTCTCCTCTGGTTCTATAGTTGTTGGTGATGGATGAACATTCTGAGGAAACTTACCCTACTTACTTTTTCTTAGCTCTAGGATTCGCTCGCGCAAAACCCTTTGTTTCTTTTGCTGTGTTGATGGTTTGTTCATTTATACATATATATATATATTTATTATCCCATGTATTATTATCTGCATGATATATTTTTTAATCTACATTGGATGTGTGAGCTGTAACAGTTGAGATCCGTTTCGTCGTACTCGAGTTTGTTCTTTGCTAAATAGTATAAACACTAAATTTCTCTCTGCTGGAATCTTATATAATACACTGCTAAAATTCACTCTTCCCACCTTAATAATCTCGTTCCAAACTAAATGTTACAACAGGACAATGCGGTCAACGATGAAGCCGACTATTTGAGCATATCTCGGTTAGTGGCCGTTTTGCGGGGGGGTTCTAGCCAATTTGAAACGGGATGAAGTTATTCAAGCCTAACAATAATTTGCTTTATGAAATAATACCTATTATTGAAGCTGAAGTGTTTCTGTATTGATTTTTTTCTAAAAGAGATTTCTAAAATTGCTTGAATACCGTTGAATGTTAGACGAAAGATGTGTGCGGTTTCATAAAATTAAGAATATAATTCTGGAATAGGGAAAATTTTTTACTAACGTTTTTGAATGTATGTGCAATTCGAGAATTGATTTCGAAAATCGATCTCATCATTATTTTATGCTGAATAATTTCTACTGAGTTTTTCGAATAAAATATCATATGACACTCTTTCTGTTGATTATAGAAGTGATTGTATTTGCACTGTTTGTCTTTATCAGGCTTCGAAATGGTCACGGTAGAACCACTTTTCACTGCGATAATCGTCTTTTTCTTCCTCTGACGCTACCAAGGCTCGCTGTCTGAATACATTCTTAAACAAACAAGTCAAATGAGTATCGCCATCACGACGATATTTTCCTCAAACGTATTTTGACATTTTTTCCAGAAATGAGAATTACGCACGTTGAGTGTGTGTATTCTGGAAATTATTTATATCATTGATCTTGTAATAATATTTCTCAACATAAATGAACGAAGTAGACAGAAATCGGCCGAAATAACATCGCTAAACGATCGTCACTGTGCATATCTTTGATACGCGAGTGTCGTTTGACTATCCTTTTTTTCTAGGAGCTGAGCGGCGATGGTTTGGTTGTTTTACATTTACGAGCGAAAACCGACTGTGACGCACGCTAAGGAAGCGAGATCAAATGAAAATGGTGACCGTTTACAAGCCTGGTCTTTATTGCTCGAAAAAAAAAGATCGTAAATCTAAGATAACAGTGTATGGCTCAAGGACATATGAAATTTCATATAGCTGACAAAGCAGATTATCATTCAAAACATTTAAATTGATGAATTGTTAACATTTTGTTGATTTCGATTTCGAATTTTGATGAAGCTTTCAGTTGCAATACGACATGATTAACGGAGAAAAATAAAACAAACAAGTATTAAGGAAATTATTTTTTTATTTCTCTATTAGGGGCCATCCACATACCACGTGGACAGCCTTGGGGGGGGGGGGGGTTGGTTAATGTCCACGGTCCATACAATTTTTTTAGAATTTATATGGACAGTTGTCCACGGAGGGGGAGGGGGGGGGGTCAAAATCGTTAAAATTCTGTCCACGTG
This sequence comes from Wyeomyia smithii, assembly GCF_029784165.1. Taxonomy (NCBI): domain Eukaryota; kingdom Metazoa; phylum Arthropoda; class Insecta; order Diptera; family Culicidae; genus Wyeomyia; species Wyeomyia smithii. The sequence continues at coordinate 45,503,515 of NC_073695.1, read as the reverse complement.
GTATGTGGATGGCCCCTTAAGGTCTGTGGTGAGAATCTTATGGATTTGTTGATCCAAATAATTTAATTTTCAAATTGGTACTATCTTGTCACCCTCTTTTGATGGCAATATTCACGACAAAACTTTTCGTGCATATGCTGCAATATTACTAAAGTTGCTAAAATGTCGCAGATGAAAGATGAAAGACACATGGTGCCAACTCATATGAACAAAGCAAATGGTCTAAAACTATGGTGTGGTCGATGGTATGTTGTGCTTGGCTAGAAAAGTCTAAACAGACGGAGCGTGTCTTGGTGAAGAACCCATGACTTTTTCTTTCACGATTCGAGTCGTTTTTTTGCTTACTTTTCACTGAGTTAAGCATTCAGCTGTCGGTAGCAGGTAATGCTGATCAAAAGATCGGGCTTGAGGAATCCAGTTAATGTTTTTCATGTTTTCGGAAAAACGAAACAAAGGCGGAGGGGGGTTCTATTGAGCGTTACGATTTGTTACATAGGGGAGAGGGGAGGTGAGATCAGCGTAAGGTAACAAAAAATCTCTGAAGAAACTCTCCAAAAACGAGCATTTTCATTAACAAAAATTTTCTTCAGCGTTACGTAGTTTTAATGGGGGGTTGGTGTTGGCGTTACGTTTCGTTACATATGATGGGGTGGGAGTCCAAAAGTTGGGTATTTTGCGTTACGTAATTTATGGATGTCGCCAAACACCTTTTGCATAAACGACGGCTATGGCCAGACTGATTTCTCTACAATCACGGGAGATGCTGCAATTGAAATTTTCCTGTAACAGTAATTAGTCTAGTTATTCAATAGCCACACCTTATCAAACAAACTAATTTCTGGGGGTTGCTGCAAATCGATTTTTTAACGTAGAATTGCGTCTTACGGAACGTTCTATGATAGGGGTGCAAGTTCAAAACCGAAACATCGAGAGCGTCACGAATTTCAAATGCTTATAATTCAGTTAGTTTTCAACCGATTTTCTTCATTCCAAAATGCGGAAAATTGTAATGTAGCATTTACAAAACTGGTTGTTCGAGCAAACGACACCTAATATATCTTGCAAATGGAGGCATTGTTTTATACTATGTACATATTGAACATCACTTTTGAAGTTTAATTTGTTGAAATTTTAACAACGATACTTTTTTGCCGTCACTTTCAAGTTGTTTTTGGAATGTGAGCTGAACACCAGAAACGGATCACCGGTGGTTGATTACCGGACCAGAATAACTTCCGAGATCCAGTTAATGCTGATGCGGATTCAGATGGCAAAAAGCGAAAAAAAGTAAAGTAGTGTGACAATTCTGTGCTTATTTACGTTATGTGACAAAACTACTTGGTATTTCCTGCGACTTTGCATATTTTTGCAGATGTAAAAAGTACATGCTATTTTTAGCATTTCCCCATGAAAAACACGAAACCCATAAAATGACCTGAATTTGACCTCAAATTTTGAAATGCATGGTTCCAACTCCCGTGAATCGAGATGATATCGATAGATCGGAAACCAACTTTAGATGCCATTTTGAAGTTTAAGATGGTGACTTTTGGTCCCTGGAAAATAGCTCAGAATTACCGAATACCAAGTAATATTTTTATTTGTAACAGACCCAAATATACCTACCTAATCTAGATGCTACTCTTCAGGGGGCTCTAAAAAACTTTTAACGTAGGACTACGCCTTACCGCTCTGTATCGGAGTACGTTCTGTGGAAACCTGAACCTAGATGAAATATTTTAAGAATAAAATAATCAGTATGTCGTTTAATTGATGAAAAGATGTCAACCATCAATTTTGTGGTGCTTAAATATCATCATTACTTTTTGTTCACCAGTAAAAATTGATTAAATGTTCCGAATAAGAATTTCTACTAATAATAAACCAAAAATGACACTGTATCAGTGTCAGAAAAAAAGACAGAATCCCCCCATCCAATTAGGTCAACTAATGTTTGTGTCCATGATCTAGATTATTTTGATGTCTCGATGGTAAAGTTGTTAGAATGTAATTAAAACTAATGTCTTGAAGGAAAATATGCTGACAAAGGTAACTGTACCGCATCGAGCCTTGTACGAGTTGAGCACTGGACACTCGTCGTTTTGCAGTGCAGTTTAACTCGATTTCCATTTGTATGCAACCAAGTGAAAACTGCATTGCCACTGCCGACGCAGGGGGGGGGGGGGTTACTTCATACAAATGCTTGTCAATCATAAAATAATTATTATGGAAAAAACGTGGTTTTTATTTAACTCTGGGACGCTGAACCGAAATGTCACATTCTTTTTGCTTTTTTCTTGACTCGACGGATTTCATATTTTTTTATATATTTATGAGAAAAATTTCCGTATGCGACATTGTTTACTACTTAGAAAAATAAAATAAAAATTCATGCTGTTCTCTATCTAATTGGTTACATTTCATAACTATTAGAAGATTTATTTTTAATTTCTCTATTTGGATACCTTCTATACTTTTTCATAGTGAGATTTATATAACCCAGCTTATGAACTTGATCGAACCATGAAATTTAATTGAGCTGTTGGCTTTTGGAAATAGATATACAGTCGGGTTTTTTTTACGCGGGTTGCTTTTTTCAAAAACTTGTAAACGGTACAGGCAAGGATGGAAAAACTCGTATCGCATAACAATCATTCGGGTATCATTTCTTAACGTGCTATTTATAAGCTTTCAATCCTAGCAAACCATCGCTATTAAAAGTTACATTCTCAAGCTTGCAAGAGACAACTTAGAGCAAAGAAATATAAGGTAGCTTTCTTTGATGATTTTGTTTCAGTATTGCCTGCTTTAGGCGGAGCGAGCAACATATAGCGAGTGTTTCACGAAAGAATCGTAAACGATTGCACTCAAGCGATCGCAATGATTCTTTCAAATGTTGGTTGCTTGTAGGCGTAATTCGGCTACTCCACATCGTGCTTTCACCGTGATATACCACGATGATTCTTGGTGATTTCAAGTATCAGATGCTAATGCATCATGCTACAATTTCCGTAAGCATTGATGATACCTATTTGCTCCGGCAAGCAAACAATTGAACGCAATCTAACGTTCATTTGGATTCATAGTTTTGTATCACTGGCGATAATATCTCAAAGCTTCTCGCGATAATGTTGAGTGCAAGTGAACTTGGATACAATAGATACTATCGTGTTTGAATCATTCAGTCTCCTTCTATGGTATTCGGAACTGTTAGAAGCGAAAAACAATCAGCAGCGTTTCTATGGAAAACTTGTACGCGAGTGGAAATAGTTGAACGATAACTGATAAATCAAAGAACACATTTGCATGAAATATTGCTAGTGAGTGAACTTTTCCATGCTTGGGTACAGGATATCGACCTCATTCCAATCACGTTTTCCGGTTTACGACGAAAGTAATCATATAGCAGTTTTGAAGAAAATTCACAGTTTTTGGTATAAATACTGAAAATTTATAATATTGCATTTTGGCCTTTAGTCTGACCACTATCATATTCAGTCAAAGTTCAAACGTTTTGGGACGATTTTCTACGTTATTTTTTCAACTCAAATTGGCTTTTTTACGCGGCTCTATACAAATTTGGATTTTGATAAAAAAGAACATGCATTTGATTACTTTTACGGTCAAAGATACGAAGTTGTCTTGTGCCTTTCACTTTTAAGACATACCAGGCAGGGGTTATTATTTACGCCAATAATTGTGTCAATTGTTGAAAAAAAAAGGGAATTTTAGTGAAAAAAATGACTGTTCGGTTCAGTTTAGTGAGGAAAACTCTTATGGGTCTGCGCAGAATCCGATATTAGCAAAGTTAATTATTTCGCATTTTAACGATTTGGTACGTTAGATAAACAATTTGGTAGATCGCTTGAGCAAGCGATATGGAAGCATTCGTATATGTCTCCTATTTTCAAAAGTGGAGACCGTAAGAACGTTATGAACTATCATTTCCTCTGAGCAGAATAGTTTCATGCCTGGCCGATTCGTTTGTACAAATCTTTAGGAGTTCACTTTAATATATTTTCATCACATGTAGGGGTACTGGGGGTAAGCCCGGCCCCCTAAGGAAAATGATTCTTTAGCAGCACTTGATGGCGAATATTGTTATTTCACAAAATCATTGCCCAGATTGTTTTCTACAAGATATGAAGGTTTTCAGTGCTTTCAAACTGTTATTTTACAAGGAATAGTGAAGTTTTGAAACTAAGATAAAAATGACGTTTAGCAATCAGTGCGGGTGAAACCGGCACCCCTTGGGGGTAACACCGGCACCTATGTTTGTTCATGAATTAACTCGGACTAACTGAACCAATTTGAATTCGGAAACCGCCGAATGGGAAATCGTACATTTCTGTATGTTACTGTTGAATTTGGTTCTTGTCGGTTAGCTGGTTCTAGGCAGATTGCCGGAACAAGTTCCGGTGAACATGATTTATGAACAATGAAACAATTTGTTACTCGGCAAGCCTATCATGTGGCACTTTAAATCATATTATTAACTAGTTTCATTGAAGTCAGTATCGCATTGACCACACCGGAGCATATTTTAAATACCACCGGGAAAGCCGTCAGTTTTGTGACTTGATTCAGTACATTTGGCACCTCTAATAACCCTTGGAATCATTCATAAATCACAGAAAAGCTTGAGTGCTTGGTTCTAAGTCGATTAATTTATTTATTTATTAGCGAGACATCGGTAATAGATGAGAAATATGTGTCAGTAATATCCAACTAGCCTCAGACCATGTCGGGCACTTGGTGACGGTGTTACCCCGACAGCACATATTTTATTTAAAAGAGTATTTCTACAAATTTATCGCTTCAATTTACCTTAGATCGAATTCCTGTGATTGCCAACAATACAGGCAATAAATTGAAGAGTAACGAAAAATTATTTTAGTCTTTTCAAATGAATGGAAGCTTAAGTTCCACTCACGAAAAACTACATCCGTTTACGCATCAGCTGCAGTAGCTTATGTTTTGTCTATTATTTTGACGTTTGACGTTTCACGGTGGCTTCGATGTGTCTTAAAATGTCTAAAATATTAAATACCAACACTTCACATATTCCAAAACACAGTTAATTAGCGTTTTCTAGTAAAATCCTAGGGGTGACGGTCTTACCCTCAGTGCCGGGCTTACCCTCAGTACCCCTAACAGAAGGTGCAAGTTGATGTTGCATACACTGATTTGTATACACTGATTTCGATCGTATTGACCACAGAATTTTTTTTATGAAAACTAACGAAATTGCTCAGTTCATATTTAGGTAACAGAGTTCTTCGTGTGCAGATTGGGTCCTGCTTCTCGTCGCAGTTCACCAACTTTTCCGGTGTTCCTCAAGGCAGTAATTTGAGACTTCTGCTGTTCATACTATTTTTCAGCGACATTGTGTTATTCCTTAGAGTTGATTGCAAACTAGTATATGCCGATGACTGCTTACGTTTACAAGCGCTGTTGGGCACGTTTGTTGGTTGGTGTCGACGAAATTGGCTAGTCCTTAGTGTTTCCAAATGTCCGAAAAAGCAGTCTAACATTTTTCAACTATCAAATCGCCGGGCATGCCCTAATTTAAAGAACTATCACTAATATTCAAAAGAGGACTAAATAACACCTCGCTTTTATAATTTTGACCGTCGGAAAATTGCAGCCTTTTTTGGAAGAAACGAACATCCTGGTTTCTAATGCTTTCCGTGACTGTGACTGTGAATTTGTTGTGTCCAATGTTGGTCCATTTAAGGCAGCATCGAAGATTAGAAATAAGCTGTGCTGAGCTCCAGAACCATTTAAGGGGTTATATACCTTTTTGGTCGAGAGAAATGAGGGAAGTTTGAATCTATTTTTGCAGAGGCTGCGGTGATCCTGATAGAGACTCAGCGGGTCAACCAAAATCAAAAATCTCATATTATTTCATTAGTTTAGAAGTGTGCCGGGTCCTTGAACGATCGCTTTTATGAGTATTTTGTTTTCAGTGCAAACGGGAACGTTTTTCCCAAAAAATGCACGTTTTGAGCGCTAAAAATGGCATTAAAAGTTTTTTTTGCGGCAAAATGTAACTGTATGTTTCAACAAGCGATCGTTCAAGGACCGGCGAATTTAATAACGAACATTTAAAAAAAGATGAAGGAAATCGGTTCAGTAGTTTTCCCGCAATCAGGATCACGGCAAAGTCATTTTTCGGAAAACACTATTCCGAGATAATCGCGTGTAGAGTTCCAAGTTTAGCTTATGCGGCCGTGGCGACGCGCGCTGCAAATCGCTCTAACTTTCTTTCTATTGCTCAGATCTTCATGAAAATTTGTGAAAATGTTCTCAAGATGTTGCATTTGAAGATAATACAATAAATTTTTTCTTCAGTTTTTTGAAAACTAGAAAGGTATATAACCCCTTAAAGACGACTTATTGAGAAGCAGCTGGTCAGTAGAACTTTAAGAATAGTTTTTATGTTTACAAGAAATCATCTCCAAGCTCGACTGAAGAACTTGCTAAAGAACATCTCGTTTGGAGTATATGCGAAATTTGTAGAGCATTGCAATAATTTCATGTAATAAGCTTGCCATCCTATGGGCTCTGCTTCCAGACCAGAGTATATTATAAAAATATTCAAACATGGTGGAAGAAGTATCATGGTCCGGGGATGTATCATTACATGTATGCTAGAATCCTGGCTACTACAATACACTACGTTTAAAATCAGCTTTTTATGCAAGATAATGACCCTAAACATACTGCCTATTCGGTCAATAAATGGTTTGAAAGTTAAAAAATTAAAGTTATGCACTGGTTGGCCCAGTATCGATCCAATGGAGAACCTATGTCCGTTCGTGCTGGAATTTTGTCCGAATTTTGAAAGATAATTTTCTCGAAAATCATTCAAATTACATGTGTGAAATTTTGATCGATTTTTGCACCGCTAGCGTATGCAGAGAGTAGAAACTCAAGCGCCATTTATTAGGTGGACGCTGAGATTTTTGCGCTCAAAATTTTCAGGTGAAAAGAAATCTAGCCTCAAAATTGTATAAAAAAAAAACCACCGTCCTGTTTCATCCTAATTTTGTGAAATCGGAAGAAAGCATGGTACATTTTTCGTGTCAGCATATGTCGAAGCCTTGTTGAGTCTATACCGCGAAGAGTACGTGAAGTTATCCAACACTCGTCCAAAATTGACTCTCCATTTGTAATTGGTCAGGCGAGTAACATGTCGCTCGCCTCGTAGTCTGTAATAGACCCTATTATCACCAATTACCATTCCGTGGAGAGGTTCAATTAAATGTCCCTCTGGCTAGTTTCAAATTAGGGATTTATTTAAGTTTTGTAGAGTTCAACATAAAGGAAGGCTTATTGGCGTTTAAGTCCGTTGACATCGAATGGTCTGGATTCTACTGATAGCGAATTTCTTTATTCCACTGCGGATCCAGGTCTAAACGAGGTGAGCTGGTGGAAAAAAGAAATTCAGAACCCACGACTACCCGCTTGCCAAGGAAATGCGTTCGAGCTTAACAAACGTTTTGAAAACTTTACTCACAGTAAAGCCTGCTACTGTTTTAAAGTTATTGGTGCGACGTCATTTCATGGCCCTGCAAATTTTTCATTCTGTGGGTCATATTTCTAGTCTTATAAAATTCACTAATTGCAAGTTAGCGCCGCTAATCAGCGAAATTACGCTTGCGTCTGCTGGTTTATCAATATATATTAACTTCTGACGATTAGATTACTATTGAATTGTTTAAATCCAGCTTTCAATTGTACCATCTAAAAATGCTTAATTTTTTTTTTAAAAAGAGCAATCTTGAGAGTAACGAAACTCAACTGATTTGTTTCTTTCTTGTCAATTCAAAAATTTTGCTTGGTTTTATGAAATTTATGAACGTAATTATCTAGGGTAGATTTGAGTATTGCTAAGTTACTCATGAACTCAGCAGTTAGTAGTCTTTTTGAAATTAACCAAATTGAAAAAAAAAATTACAAAAGTATGCTGAATGTTTTGGTTTAAGCTACAAGGTCACAATAAAATCTCCGAAGAATTTTTTCACGGGTCCTGATACTTCCAGAGATATATTGTGCAGTAATGCTCAGTTGAAAATAATTATTCGAAATGTTTGTGAGTGTAGTGAGTACTACCTATATCATAGATCAGATTCTAACTCTAAGAATCTTATAGAAATCTGGAATAGGAGGTGTGATATCCTAAAACCACAAAAAATGCTCAAATAGTTTGGTTTTTCTCGATGGCGGGGTGTTCGCATTTCTATTTGCCTAGGTCCAAGTATCGATTGACAACAACAACAACAAAAAAAGCTGAATGTGAAAATAACGTATCCTCGTTGTTTGTTTTTCTCTTTCTTTTTATCTCTCCAAACCATGTCGGCTCTCGTTCGCTTCCCCTCTTCGGTGCGTTTTTGCTCCGAAACGCATTTTGAATACCGATAGATTCGCGCCCCGGCCGGTACGGCGATTACGCGTACGCCAGCGACCCTGCAAATTCGTGCCACAACGCCGGTAGTGTCGCGCGCTACCGTTTCTGTCGCTGCTACCAACAGTATCGTCAGTGGCAACACGACGGTGACCACTAAGACGATCCGCGGCCAAACACCGGCCGTAGTCACAGTGGCGGCTGCTGCGGCTTCCGGTTCGGCTGCAACCCAGGTTAAGCAAGTGACAGCAATTAATAACAGCAATGTGGTCGTCGCAGCAACGTCTGTTGTGGCCACACCAACAACAAACTCCGGCACCCCCGGACTAGTTGTGACCGGAACACAACCGTTGCCCGCACTGGCACTTAGCTCTTCCGCGGCCGCAGCCGTGGCCACCCTAAACAATGCTAGTAATAGTAGTAACTCTACAAGTATAATCAGCACAAGCCTTCATCCGGCAACAACAGTGGTGGTCAGTTCGGTATCCAACAGTAGTAGTGGCACGATCATTAGCACCACTCCAACCGCAGCTACGTTAGTGCCCAGTTCAAAAGCTAGTTCGGGAGTCAAAGCTAGTTCTTCTGGTGGTTCAAAAAAGAAAGCCAGTGCTGCCTCTGCCGCTAGTGCTAGTACCGATTCCACTGATCCGACCACCGCGGCGAAAAAAGCGGCTGCTTCAATGCAATCTTCTTTTTATCAGCATCACGTGTCTTCCTCCATGTACGGGGACGATGACATCAACGACGTCGCGGCAATGGGTGGCGTCAATTTGGCCGAGGAAACCCAACGCATTCTCGGCTCGACAGAGTTCGTGGGGACCCAGATCCGGTCTTGCAAGGATGAGGTATTTCTGCACATGCCCGCGCTGCAGGCGAAAATCCGAAGTATTATCGCACGATACGGACTGGAGGAGCCGAGCAGTGAGGTTGCCGTTCTAATATCACACGCCTGCCAAGAACGACTGAAAAACGTTGTTGAAAAACTAGCGGTAATTGCGGAACATCGAATTGATATAATTAAGGTAACAATTAGGAACTGAGTGGTATGATTGATACTGAACGCTATTTAAAAATTCATTAGGTTGATCCTCGCTACGAAGTGACAAAGGACGTTCGGGGGCAGATCAAATTTCTGGAGGAACTTGACAAGGCAGAGCAAAAGCGACACGAGGAACAGGAAAGAGAAATGCTCATGCGGGCGGCTAAATCCCGATCGAAAACTGAGGACCCCGAGCAAGCGAAACTAAAAGCTAAGGTAAAATTTTCCGCTATCCGTAGGTGACTATTGTTTGATATTGATTGAAATCCATTTCATATAGGCAAAAGAAATGCAACGAGCAGAAATGGAAGAGCTTCGGCAGCGGGATGCTAATCTGACGGCTTTGCAAGCAATTGGACCACGCAAGAAACCTAAGCTCGAAGAAGGAGCAACGACGGCTGTAACTGTGAGTATTATAATTCTGATCAAATAAATAAGAAATAATAATTGATAAATCTCCTGCAGCCTGGAACGTCCGGAATCGGTGGCGTCGTAAGCGGGAAAGCATCTACACCACTCAGGCCTCGTATCAAGCGGGTGAATCTGCGCGATATGCTGTTTTATCTGGAGCAGGAGAAGGAAAGCTGCAGAAGTCAAATGCTGTACAAGGCCTACCTTAAGTGATCGATTGTGGTGCGAACGGTGGTGATAATCGGGGTGGTCATTCTGCACTGAGAAGCAAACGACGCTTCCGGACGTCCGGAATGGCCCTGCGGGCAGATGCTGCCGATCGTCAGATAGTCAGACAATCGGCGCAGATCCTGGAGGACGAAGGGTGTTTGGTTCCTTTCATCGATTGGGTTGTTTTAAATCCAAACGCGGGATGCTCCAGTTTGGCGACGGAACGGAACTAACCGGTCCATAAAGCGTTTCATCTTAATGTCAGGTCTAGTTCAAAGAAAATGAAAAACAAAGGGATAGATATTGGTATGCAAAAACGGACACGAGAAAAAAATGGCATAGACTGAGCCGCAGAATGTTTATGTTTGTGCGTGTTTGCCTTTAGGGAATTTTGTAAATAGTTATTTTTTCAATTCTGTGCGGAAGAGCAACTAAACAATTGGTCGCCAGCATTGTTTATTTATAATTGATAAGCCAATACCAACAAAGGAGAGATAAAAAAAAACGTCCGGTAGCGAAAAATTTCTCGCACTGGAAAATAAATTTGGATAGTAGGTACAACTCATCTGAGAAATTTATGTACCGTAAGCCGGGGTGAGATTGTGCCATACAAACCCATTGTTTGTTAGCCATCCTATGGCGACCACACGACACGGAAGTCTAGTCTTCTGACTCGAAAGAGATGGCTAAAAAGTCGCGGGTTGAATGGGTCAATCTCACCCCGGCTGACGGTATCAATACGAAAAAAAAAATTTTTTGCTGAAATTCGTCGGATATGTTATAGAGTAGATTGACGAAGAGTCAATGTGTAACAAGCTTTCTTTGTGATTATATCACTAAAAACTGATAATACTATCTAATTGTTTCTGCAAAAAAAAATGCAAAATGCCCATTATTTATGTTTAAAAATCTTTTCATTCAAATCTAATTTAATGAAACGAAACTTTAAGGACAAAATGAAAACAGAGAACGTTAAGGAAAGATCAACAATAGAGATACCTTTTCTTATAAAGAATAAATAATGATGCAAAACTCAGAAATCGGTTGTCGTTGCTATAAAAGGAAGAATCCTGGTCTGCCCCGTGTAATAAATGTAGGGGGATTTATCGTTACCCATTTCCTTCAAGTCGATCTGCTGGTACAACGTCAGATATAGTCGTGCGTGACAACAATTATAGCCAAAAAATTGATTTGTTAAGTCTCAGGCGACATCCATAAATTTCGTAACGCTCATAGGTGGGAGAGGGAGTGTCCTTGAGCGTTACGATTTGTTACACTGGGGAGGGGGAAGGTGAGTTCAGCGTTACGTAATGAAAAATCTCTGGAGAGACTCTCCAAAAACGAGCATTTCAAGCAAGGAAATTCTTCTATAGCTTTACGTAATTTTTACGGAGGGGGGGGGGGGTTGGTGTTACGTTCCGTTGAATATGGGGAAGGTGGGGGTCCAAAAATTGGGTTTTTTGCGTTCCATAATTTATGGATGTCGCCTTAGTAAAGTCTAAAAAAGGAAAATCTAACAAATAGTATCGCTGAATGACTGATTGTCCAGTAGCTGCTCTATTTGTCGATGCTTATTACGGGAGTCACTTCACGATGAAATATATTTCACTTTCACGCTCACTTCACTTTTTGAGACCTATTCCTGTTTCCACCTCAATTCGCGTTGACGGTGTTGCTGATATTTGTTTGGTTTTTGCATGCGAAAAAGAAGGAAGGATATATTTTTGCTTTTGTCATCACGCACATTTTGACAATTACATATGAGTGTTCCCGTAGGTGCGAACAGCCTTCAAAATCTCTTTCAACGCGAATAACCCGAATTGAGGTGACAAAAATTACCTCCGTGGAGTGAGATTGACAGTGAAGTGAAATCGGAAATAGGTCTCAAAAAGTGAAGCAAACGTGAAAGTGGAATATATTTCACCGTGAAGTGACTCCCGTAATAAGCACCGATGATTATTCATAGATACTGATAATAGATACTTTTTTTTTGATTAACTAAAATTTACTGAATATTGCTCACAGTTTTTCAACCTTTCCTAGATTTCTTCCAAGTTTCTTCCAAGATTTACAATAGACGACTTCCATCTCGAATGACCTATCATCCGATTCTCCCGACTGTCCCAGATTTGAATTATACTTTGCAAACCTTTTAGGTTAAGTAATTTCCAAGAATGAAAATATTTTTTAAACCCATAAATAATTTTCTCAAATGGCGTAGGTATTTTTCACACATTCGGGCTCCATTACACAAGACCATAAACTCAACTCCTGCAACTGTCGAGTTGAGCAGAAGGTCGTATTAGAAAAAAATACTCTAAGTTTTTGTGTACATGATGTCAACCTATTTTTATTACATTTTTCAGTACTCTGTGTTCAAAGATTGCTAGTGCTAAATTCGGATTTTTTTCTGAGTAGGTAGATTCAAGGCCTAAACAGTTAGCCCATACATTTTCTGTCAAATTAACGTCAACGCAACGCAAACGTATCCGTTGTGTTTAGGCCTTCATTCGCTTACAGCCTGAGAGAAGAGTGGCCAAGATGATACCTCGGTTTGCTCCAGGTTTTTTGCTCCAAACGTGATTGGCTGATTGTGACAACACGCGTGTGTGACAATATTCAAATGTTGAGCTCTTGTATTTCTTTCATCTAAAACGGCATTCACTCGAGAATAAGTCTACCGACAAAATGGGACGTTTACTCTATTTTACTTGTTTTAGGGCAAATCAACCAAAAAGTGGGTACCAGAAACGCTGGTGCCAGAATCAAAGAGTGGTAGATGGAAAATGTATGGAGTTTTACAGCCACAAGAGCCCCCTGTTCAGAACAGACTCGCCTAGTGTAATCGGGGCTGAATAAATGATGATTTTACCTAAATTTTATTATTAAGCAATGAACGTGCATATCAATCTGTTTTTCTTTTATTCACATTGTGTTTGTTTTATTTCTTATGTGTGCCGGCCGTCTTTCCGTTTGAAGTGCTGAAGTTTCTCAGGAAAATATGTCCTCAAACAGTGATTATCGCGAAGAAATTCCAAGATGTTTACTCGATCAGTTACTCTATGTCGAACGAATCGCTTTACACCGGAAATATTCAGTGCTTGTTCTAATAACAAAGAGTTACCGCATGTTAGAAGTTAAAGAGCGCGCTATTTTGAGTACGATTGATTTGGAGAAGTTTTTGCACAAACACGAATCAACATCTGTGTACAGTTTTTTTGGAACCATCTCACCGGATGAGAATCCTGCACTGGCTGGCAAGAATGAAGTTTCATTGGCTGTATTCCGTTCAAACGACGGTATCGAGCGGAAGATATTCTATCTTGTTTCAATCGATCACAAGCTGGTGATTGTTGAGAGAAAAGACCAACCGGCTGTGAAATATGTCCACATTGAAACGTATGAACGTTACATCAAGCATGAAATCACCGGGAGAGAAGACTGTCCCGGGCTTCCTGTGGTTAAGATTTATGTGGAATACCAACTAGATCCAATTGTTACTGACTTCCAGTCCTACAAAACCGAAGGCACCGAAAATTGTGTGAACAACTTCACCTGTTTCGAAGACACTCTGAAGACCCTGAGGGAGCAAACCAATAAAAGCCGAGCCGAGCTGGCCACGATTCGTTCGACGACAGGAGAATTATTTGAGCGGCTCAACGACAGATTCAAGCAAGTGCCCGGTCTGCTTCGAACTGAGAACCCTGACGAAAAACGTCCCCTGGTAAAGTACGGCGATGTTTGGATAAAAGTGCACAACGAACAGCTGGTACTGGGGATTCCGATTTTTAACTGCACTTACAAAAGGTAGGCCCGAGTTTCTTTGTAGTTCTTTGTTAAATTAACATCTAAATCATGCTTGGATTTTACTTTTTCGTTTAAAAAACAGTTCAACAAACGATGCGTATTATTATTATTCAAAATTGTGTTTCAAGCCTTACTCTGTTTGCTACAACAGTAGTAGGAAAAGCCTAAGGGTTATCAATCTCGGTCGCAGCGGATATTGTCTCCCTTTCCCGTAAATCTAACGCAACCGAGCTAATCCTATCCTAGCGAGCGAAACAGTTATCAGATTTATTTACCCTACAAATCTATTGGACGTCTAAAATTGATGTCTTTTGCGATATAAAAATACGTTCTGGTTCCGCTAGGAAAAAAAATCGCTTTGTTTTTGATTCTGCGAACTTGCTTCAACGTTCGATGCCTATTTTAAAGATAAGTTTGCTTAAAACAGCTGCTCTCATTTGCGCGCTTCTAATTGGTCTCACTAGAATAGTGTAATGTAGTAATTTGACGAATTAAAATGGTTCTCTGGCGTTGAAGTACTCCTCGGCGCTATACCCAAACAGTTCGAAATCGTAACGATAATATTCGTACAGGCCTCGCAGTTGGTTCTCGTCCAGGGTAGCGAAAAGTTTCAGTACTACTTCATTAGTATGGGCCCCTTTACCGGCGTTCTTCCATTGGGGCTTAACAATGTCTCCTAACTTGGCCACCGAGATCAGGTAGGACTGGTCTTCCTGCAGTGTCTCGAACTTGGCTATCACATCGTAGTGGAAGAAACAAGGGGTACAGAAGTACGTCACCGGGATCCAGTGCATGTCGATCTCGGCGTGTGGGTGCCGCACTTCGTCCAGCAAGTAATTGACAAATTCCGGAAAGGTGGGATACTTCTGTGTGTTCCAGGGCTGCTGCAAAGAATGGTTCTTTGTTATGACTGTAGCTGAACGACATTGACGTAATTAATTCGGCGTACCTGACCCTTGATGACTTTCCGATATTTTTGAATAATACGAACGCCGAGCTTGTGGTGGTGTGAGTTCGGCAGAGCGTATTGGATCTTATCCTTGTAAGCGCTAACCAGTCTTTCGAACGGATGCCGTACGATTAGGAATGAAATTGAGCTATTGATGGCATCCTGGAGCTATAATTGATAACACATCTGCTGAGAAATCTGACAGACAGAGGCAAATATTTCTCTTACCACTTCTACCGACGGACGAGGATACCTTTGGCGTGCTAGTTGCAGTGGCACATCTTTGGTTTTTCGAAGGAATTCCGGTGGGTAACCGGCCAGTAGGTTGAAGTTGTACATCCAAGAGGTGGAGGCAGCCTTGAAAACGTTGCACCATACCAGATGATACTCGTGATTGATGAGATATTCCCACGCTTTAGGTTTATAGTTTTGCTCTAGGTTTACAGTCCCAACAATGGATGCAAAAAAAAAGAGAAAATAATGAGTTTTTGTTCGGTTTTACTTTATGGCAAGGACATCACAGAAATAACTAATGCTTACTCGGTTCATTCAATCTATACTCGGAGCACTTTTCACTCAAACGTGCCACTCGTTGCTCCATCCGGTGCTTTATGTACTCTAGGTCCGTCGGATACTGGTTACCCGTGCTATTCTTAATGGTCCTCTGCAGCTGCTGTAACTGTTTGCGATCGGTGTGCTGCGCTTGGTGACCACCATTGTGGCCACGATGCCCCTGCAGGGCAGGGTGGTGCACCGCGTGGAATTGTAGCGGATGTCGTGAGCCATTGGTGCCTGCACCGTACTGTGAAAGTGTACAGAGAAAAAAAAAAGGAATAATATAAAGTACATCATACACAAGAATTGTAATCACCGGCAGGATGCCATTGGCAGTAACGGAATGGATAGACAACTGTGCTAGTAATGGAATGAAATGTAGTGAATTACTGAAAAGAAAAAAATCACGATGTTTGCCTAGATACTGGAAAAAAAGCATAATCCCTTTTAGAGTTCTAAACAATGCAGAATTTCACCATAAAGTGAAAATCAGAGGTGAACCACAAATAACTCGCAAAACAGCTTATCATAAATAGTTCAAAATTTTCAAACCTAATATTGAAATATCTCAAAAAACGGATGCAATAAGCAAGTTTGTCACCAAGTGTTTCATGAATTGAAATTACTATTAAAATGATTTTGTATCACTAAAATTTGATTATTCTGAAAAATGTTGAAAAAAAATCTTTTTTGCCTTTCTCCTAGAAAGGTATAGCAATCACTGGAAAAACCAAAGGTATAAAAGTGCCCCAGAGGGTAGAATCTCGTATATCATTCGACTCAGTTCGACGAGGTGAGCATTTTCTGTATGTGTGTGTGTATGTGTGTGTGTGTGTGTGTAACGCTCTCCCAATCTCACTCGATTTTCTCAAAGATGGCTGGACCAATTTTCATGAAATTAATTGCAAATGAAAGGTCTAGTTGCCCCATAACACCCTATTGAATTTTATTGTAATCGGATTTTTGATTTAGAGGTTATGTTTAAAAATGTGAAAGTCACGAAGCATCAATATCCCAGAAACTACTCAACCGATTTTAACAAAATTGGTTTTAAATGAACGGGCTACCTAAAAAACCATTAACTTTTGAATTTCATGAAGATTAGACTTGTGGTTCAAAAGTTATTTACCGAAACGTGTTCTGGAGAGTGTTTAATCTCACTCATGTTTCACAGAGATGGCTGGACCGATTTCCACAAAATCAGTGTCATATGGAAGGTCTTGTTGCCCCATAAGACCCTATTGATTTTTTTTTGCAATCGGACTTTCACTTTGCCTGTTATGTTTAAAAATGTGAAAACCAGCTTTAAAAAGAAACATATTCCGAGGACTACTTAAATGCACTCGCTTTTCTAAGAGATGGCTGAACCGATTTCCATAAAATAAGTGTCATATGGAAGGTCTTGTTGCCCCATAAGACCCTATTGATTTTTTTTTGCAAACGGATTATTACTTTGCCTGTTATGTTTAAAAATGTGAAATCCAACTATGAAAAGAAACATTTTCCGAAGACTACATAAACTCACTCACTTGTCTCAGAGATGGTTGACCCGATTTCCACAAAATTAGTGTCAAATGAAAGGTCTAGCTGCCTCATAATACCCTATTGAATTTTACTGTAATAGGACTGTAACTTCGTCTGTAATGTATCGAAATGTGAAAATCACGAAACTTCATTATCTTAGAAACTACACAACCGATTTGAACAATATTGATATCAGATGAACGGGCTATTTAAAGGTTAACTGATGAATTATGATTGAACACGTGGTTTCAAAGCTTGACTGCCCTATACGTTCCCTTTTCATATGATTATAATCGAACTTAAGCAACCGTTATGTATTAAATTGTTAAAATAACGAAAGTCTGTTATCTCAAGTATTACACGACATATTTGAACATAACTAGTGTCATACGAACGAGTCATCTCTCAAACTTACAAATAACAAATTTCATAACAATTTGATATGTGGTTCAGAAGTTTTGGAAAGAAAAAAAACTTCAAAACTATTTAAAACTATACCTACTTTGATCAATATATATGGCCTCAACGTGATTTAAATGTGGTATCGTACTATTTGAACATTCCCGGTATCGGTCGTGATTAAATTGTTCGAAATTAAAAGTCATTTCTTTTATTTCGCTATGTCTTAAGCACTAACATTACGTCAAATTTCATATTTTATACTTCAATTACAACATCAATATTTTAGAACCCAAAGAGTGAATATATTGGATTTAAGCATTCATGTAAATCTATTTTTATAAATAATAAGTTTGAATGAGAAAGGCTGAGTCTGACCGCAAGGTGGATTAATTTAGGTTTTTCAAAAGCTCAGGAATAATGTCCAGTTTCAATCCAAAAATTATTTGGGGCGAAAATTTAGTTCAGTTTCGATTTACTGTACAATGAGTTTTTTCTCTGATTTTCTCAATTTAAAATCCAAATAACTTGATACATTTACGAAATTATTTATTGTAAGCTTTTAAATTTAGAATGACCATTTAAATTGAATAAAATTCAAATACAATTAGGGTAGGGAACATATTCTAAGCAGCTTTAGGAACCGCCTGTGTATTCAGACGAAATACTCGAAATGTGTTGGGTGAAATTCAAACAGTAGTATATCAATATATTCTCTATCGTTTTGTCTGTCAGAATTTGTTTTCAGATTGTAAAACTAAGTCAGCAAACTTTAACAATAATCAATTAAAGTTACCAATCGAGCGACACTATTCCAATCACCCCGAACCTATTTTAAGCAGTTTCCATCTGTTTTGCAGGCGTTTTTGCCTTTCTCCTAGAAAGGTATAGCAATCACTTGCAAAACCGGAAGTATAAAAGTGCTCCAAAGGGCCGAATGGCATATATCACTCGACTCAGCTCGACGAGCTGAGCATTTTCTGTATGTGTGTGTGTATGTGCAGATTTTTATTCTCACTCACTTTTCTCAGAGATGGCTGGACCGAATTAATTGCAAATGAAAGGTCTAGTTGCCCCATAAGACCCTATTAAATTTCATTGTAATCGGGTTCTTAGTTCAGAGGTTATGTATCAAAATTTAAAAATCATAAAACATCATTATCTCGAAAACTACACAACCGATTTGAACAAGATTGGTTTCAAATGAACGGGCTACCTGAAAAACCCTTAACTTTTGAATTGTATGAAGATTGAACTTGTGGTTTAAAAGTTATGAAAAGAAACGTGTTCTAAAGACTGTTTAATCTCACTCATGTTTCTCAGAGATGGCTGGACCGATTTTCAAAAATCAGTGTCAAATGGAAGGTCTTGTTTCCCCATAAGACCCTATTGATTTGTTTTGCAATCGGATTATTAGTTTGCCTGTTATGTTCAAAAACGTGAAATCCAGCTAGTTTAGTTGCGCCTATGTGAAAATTACATGACTGTAGAGTACCTACTTTTCGTAAAAAAAATCAGACAATATCAGTAAGAGAAAAACTTTACTGATGGATCGTATGGGCTTAAGCTGTTCAGTCGCAATTGCTTGTGGAGCAATTTGTAGACACGACTTCCGCTGATAATTTGCCTCTGGATCTCACGGCTGGTATCATTGTCCTCGCTTGCCAGTGACCAGGATGGACAAACTCGTTCATTACTTTGAACTCACCGCCGTCGATCGTAATACTACTGCCTAGGCGTTGTCGGTCGGCTTCGGTTTTGCCGGCTAGTATATACTTCGTTTTAGACGTATTTATCTGCAACCTAATCCTCGCTGCTTCCCGTTTTAGTCTGGTTTAGTTTAGTCTGCCGATAATGTCCATGTCATCAGCAAAGCAAATGACTGGATTTGTTGAATATCGTACCCCGTGTGTTGATGTCCGCTCGATTCATCGTACCATGTAGCGCTATGTTGAATAGCAGGCAGAAGAGGCCATCACCCTGTCGAAGCTCTGTACGGAATTCAAATGGATCCGACAATCCACCCGAAAACCGCATACAGCACTACGTCCCATCCACCGTAGACTTTATCAGTCTTTCCCGGAAAGCCGTTTTCATCCATGACCCTCCATAGCTCTTTTCGGTCGATAGTGTCATACCCGGTTTCGAAGTCGATGAATAGGAAAGCACTTTGTTGGCGGCATTCAGGATGGTGATCGCACGATAGTTCCCACAGTCCAATTTCCTAGTTAAAAATCTGTCCACGTGGTATGTGGATGGCCCCTTACGCTGTTGGTGGCTGTTTTGATGGTGTTCCAACAGTCCTCGAGAGAAGCTACCTCAAGCTGGTCTTCTTTCGACAGTGCAGCTTCGAGCGAAAGCGCGTAATTTTCGACGACGTTAGGCTGCTCCAGTCGCGTGAGATCTAACCGGGGCGGGCGTCGGTACCGAATGTTGTTATCAACGGAGAGTTTTGAGCGCATCTTAACTAGTGACTTACAGTTGTACTTGTGAAGGAGGTTGTGCTGGTAGCAGGTACCACGCATGGCCATGTTCTTGGAGATGGTTAAGTCGATAAGTCTTAGGCCCATTTAGTTGGTCAGCTGGTGTGCGCTGAACCTTCCAATCACCGGTTTGTATTCCTCCTCCTGGCCGACCTGAGCGTTGAAATCCCCGGTGACGATCGTGATATCATGTTTGTGCACGTTTATGATGCTGATGTTGAAGAACCGGCCCTTTATTCTCAACCTGCACATTCGAGGGCTGATTAACCACCACTTAATCACCCGTTTCTGCATCTCGCCCACCACTATAAAAGCTGTCCCCGGCTGATGGTTGTTGCCGCAGCTCTGGTAGATGGCATGATCATTCCGGAATATACGTACCATTGAGCCCTTCAAGCACACCTCATGCAGCGCTACGACGTCGAATCTGCGGGATTTCAATACTTCGGAGAGCACTCGAGTGCTCCCTAGGAAATTGAGAGATCGGCAGTTTCACGTCCCGAGTTCCCAATCGTTAGTCCGTTTTCGTCGCGTGGATATGTGCCGATTGTTCTAGTCCGAATTTCTTTGTTCCTCGTTCATAACTTTTGAGTGGTTTTGGTTTACGGTTGCGGCTTGTAAAACCGGCCGGAGAGCTAAAACCGGACGATGACAGTTTACTACGAAAACGATTTCTGTTTAGTTTTCATTTTGCTTAGTACATCGATCATTTTGAACCATTCTGTGCTGCTTCAGCTTCACCGCGAGCAACGTCAAAATGAATCGCATAAACAAACACCATGCTGCAGCAGTATTCCTAGTAAAATTCAATAGTGAGCCGTTCGTCAGACATTCAAGCAGTTTGGGGTGAATAACTTTTTCTACAAGTATCGCAGCACCTTACGGTCTTCAGAAGAGTTTTTCCCAGGAAAATTTCCTACCATTATCATGTATCAATCTATTTTTAGGAGCCATCCTATTGGTCATATCATTTATGAACATGATCGAAATGACCAATGTGTCAAACATTCGACGCAGATTCAGGCATTGTTTCTGGCAGTTGGCAGAGTAGTTTTGGCCTAGTAAAAGTCGACCGAAGTGTCCAAAAAACACAACATTCAGCCGTTAAAGACCTGTATTTTTTGGGGTTCGCAAGGCATAATCTTCATCGAACATGGTAAAACAATCAATAAACAATGTTATCGTACATTATTGGATAGATTGAACGTAAGAGTCAAGGTAAACACAATTCGCCTTAAATGGCGAAAAAAAAATTCCTCTTTCATCAAGACAACGCTCCTGCTCTTTCTGCTTGTGATATGACCGATAAAATGAAGGGCCTGATACGCAGCACTATGTAGGTAACAAAACAATATTAGAGGATCGGTACAATAATCGCATCACTTTAACAAGAATACAAAAATTCTTTTTCGTTAGAAGGCCTAATATTTTTCAGCTCATGTAAGCGATAGAATTAAAAAGTGGAGAAGAATATAGAATTTCGAGAATTTTAAAGGACGTAGCTTCAAAGTGTTAAACAGCGATCAACTCTTAAAATTCACAAAGTAGAAATTAGAATCTTATTTTTTTACTTTCTCATTAAAAAAATGACATTGGTAGTTCCAAAAAAACATGCACTGTTCAAAAAATTTGTAAAAAACCTTTCTTTTGACAAATTTCATTTTATTTTATTTCTCCGAGTTCAGTCAACTATTGGTTAGCTTACAGTGTGTAGTTTTCGTAGAAACATAATAAATTCTCGAAAGGTGAGTTTTTTTTTGAGATACCAAATTTATAATTATGTTATGTTTTATGGTGTATATTTTGCCTGGAAGGGCAAATTACTGTCGCCGAAGACATTTTACCAACCAAACAAACTGTTCTGGCTTTATTTTTTCTTGTTTTTGACACATTTAAACTTTTTTGTTTCTCATTTCTCCTTGATCAGACAACCATCAATGTTCAACTAAAGTTCTGTAGTTTAAAAACAAATATTTTTAATGAGATTTTTAAAATAAGAAGAATTTGGTTTTTTTTTTGTTGAAATAGAAGATTTGTTTTTACGGTGTAGGTTTTTTTTTTCAAAGAGACAAAATTATTATCTACAACTTTGCCGAAGTCGTCACACCACTCAAACGAACCGTTCTGGCTCTAAAAATGTTTGTAATTATCAATACCCTTTTTACATAAACCCCTTTTCGCAAATTAGTCGTGATTTGAAAAAAAGAATATACACGCAAAAATTGAATGGTGCGAAGCCAGTACAAAATTGTGCGTTTTTAGGCGGCATCCATAAATGACGTAACGCTCATAGGGGGGGGGTATCCTTGAGCGTTACGATTTGTTACACAGGGGAGGGGGGGTGAGTTAAACGTTACGTAACGAAAAATCTCTGGAGAGATTCTCCAAAAACGAGCATTTTTGCAGCGTTACGTAATTTTTATGGGGGGTAGGTGTTGGCGTTACGTTTCGTTACATATGGGGGGTGGGGGTCTAAAAATCGGGTTTTTTGCGTTACGTAATTTGTGGATGTCGCCGTAGCGCATTTATTGATGTAGTTTGGAGCCAGTGCAATGATTGCGTGTTGGGCATAATGCAAATCATGCTCTAAACTCTGCTCCGCAGCTCCAAACTACTACACTTAAAAACTTTCAACTGGTGTTAGTATCATCATGTTGATTTGTACTGGTATTGATAATGTTTTTCAAAAGGTTGCTCTCGTTATAACAGTGCAACCAGCAATCTTACCTTACCTTACCTTGAGTATTGACTAGATTTATGAATATATCAACTGCACTTTCAATAATCCGGTCATTTTTAAATGAATCAATTAAAAGGACATTAAGTTTGTTCAAACATTTTGCATTTATCTATGACTCTGGTTTTATTCATATGCATATAATTCCACGTTACTGGCACCAGCGTCACTAAGTTGTCTGGGGGAACATGGATCGCTGAAGGATGTTTTGGCTGCAGAGAATATTAGGGATGAGCAAGTCGTTCATAGGAACCGGCGCACGAAAATGAAGCACGATTTTTCGAGCGCCCCAAAATGATCGTTCGCCCGGAACTGAAGTTTATCGGAACATCACGATTCTCGTGTATATGATATATACTCTTATTTCAATCTATGTCAATGTATTCGCAGTAAAACTGTTGCGTTATGCATTTCACACATTTATTGTGCGGTTTTAGTGCAAAATTTGTGCGAATCGGGAAGACACATTGATTGTACAAGACGTGTACCGTGTACCAACAGCACAATATGAAATTTTCATTCCATAGGAATATCTGTGCAATGTTTCAGCCAAATCAAGAATGACAATGAAAAATATATTAAAATTGGGACATTTTTCATGGAATTGCTCAAGGCATATACTATGTAAATGAATTTTACGAAAGAATTATGCATGAAAAACCTGTCTTCTATCGTTATCATGAAGAAACATGACTATGACAAACAAATGTTGGATAAAATTAACAGTGGTCCATAAAAATTAATAGAGGGCCGTGTTTCAAACTATTCTCTGCGTTGAATGAAGGAGCTTCCAAAAAAAACATAAATCCGGTAATTAAATAAAAAATAATAGGTAACAAAATTCTGGCACTAATAAGAAACAAAATCAAAATCGTTAAAAATCTGTCAATGCAGAATGTGGATAGTCCATTTTTTCGAAGTAAAATTGACTTCTTTTCACGGTAAGTGGATTCATTCAGTGAAAAAAAAACATATTATTTTAATGAAGATAGCATCAACCTGTTTGTTTGACCTTCTGTTGTTGAATGGAATCTTGAGCCTCTCAAAATTCTATAAAAGTTGACCACCCGTCGTATTGAGAACTTCAGAAAAGCTACCGGTCTTTCCGGTTCATTATGCAATTTTTTTTCTAATCCTAGAAAAAAAGGTACAGGCAACTCACTGGTTGTTCGACATCAAAACCAAATGACATCCTGTTTTCCGTCCTTTCTTCTGCTGGCTCAATTGCTTCGTAATAATCCATTTTGCAACCGAACCCGAAAGAAATCCCTTCATAAGCATTTCCTTTTCTGTCCTTTATTCGAGTAATTCCATAATTTCCTTCCATGAATTTTACCATCCACGCTTTCATGAACATGGGTATTTGAACAGCTGCAATAACAATATTTTTCTTACGTAAAACATATTATTTTAATGAAGATAGCATCAACCTGTTTGTTTGACCTTCTGTTGTTGAATGGAATCTTGAGCCTCTCAAAATTCTATAAAAGTTGACCACCCGTCGTATTGAGAACTTCAGAAAAGCTACCGGTCTTTCCGGTTCATTATGCAATTTTTTTTCTAATCCTAGAAAAAAAGGTACAGGCAACTCACTGGTTGTTCGACATCAAAACCAAATGACATCCTGTTTTCCGTCCTTTCTTCTGCTGGCTCAATTGCTTCGTAATAATCCATTTTGCAACCGAACCCGAAAGAAATCCCTTCATAAGCATAGAAAGAATTCCATTTTCACTCGGCTGACGAGTCCTCGTGTTCCTCTTTAGTTGAGCATCGCGTAATTTGAAATGATTACGACGTAAACGACGTCCTCAGGAGCTGCCGACACGCAAGTTCCTATTGCAGCGGTGGCTCACCTCGGGTTTGGCCGCCCCGGTACAAGGGTTGACCTGCTTTGTGCCTCTCGCCAGCCCCCGGCGCAGCTCGGCAGGATTGGAGGCTAGCTTTATTGTCTATAGAGGTATTCATAGTACGGCTTTCCATGCCATGCCGTCACAATAAGCACTAGTGTATCAAGTGTCGCATCGCACTCGTTTCTTTTATACTTCATCCGATACATCTTGCAGGCGGGAGAAATGTAAATAGTTGTTCCAAGTTCTGTTCTATTTGCATTCGACATTTTACTAAATACACTGCCTCGGGTGGTTGCCATTAAATTCGCCCAAGAAGGTGGGCAAATACAATTTAGTACGTGTCGCAGTCGTTAATCGGTAATAATCTGCTTGAGTAGGTACCTACATACTTGAAAATATTTTTTTTTTTTGCTTTGAACTGGTAGGTAGGTAATAGAAAAGTTTTGTAGCTCGGTTAATTTTGCCAGCCTATCACTTCAGATTGTGTCCTCGTATCCTACCCGGACGCCTCCGTACCGCGTGAATCTGTAGTGATACATGGTAAGAGCATCACTCAGCGGTTTTCTGCTACATGTGCCTGAAGTGGGAAGCTGGGTGTTAGGCATAAAACTCTTTTCTGTGCCTTGTGAGGACACTTTTTACGTTGAGTGTCATTTGGGACGGCATACAGAGGAGACGCAGGGTGCTATGGTTATTAGATTTACCGCAGGGACCACGCGTGACTGTGAGAAGTTCATCGTTGGTTGCGTAATTCAAGAATTTGAAGCTCGTCCCAGAACACACTTTTTGTATGAATAAGTAGCTTAGTTGATGTAGTCAGATTGAAAAGACACTTTTTTTTTTATCCAGCATGGAAAAAACTTCCCGAAGATTATTTTCCCCATAGCAAATAATTCATTGCATGGCTTGCATATTTTGCAACGTTGTCATTCTGTCTCGCATAAGTTATTCATCAGGTATAAGCAGATCCAACAAACAATTGATGTACTGCTCAACCCACAATGACGAACTTGAGAATCGATCGCAACACAGGAGGACGATGTTATTGCATGTTTGTGAAAATCGCTGGAACCAGGCCAACCAAAGCATATCGATTTTAAATTCGCAGCCTGTGTCCCCGTAGATAAATTGCACCATTTGCTGGCTATGATATTAAAGCTCCCGGCTGGTGTTGGCAATCTGCCAAATGCAGCGGGGTTTTGCTTTACGATCATAAAATCGCTGCCAAAAAATTGGCCGGAAAGCTTTATCGCTGCAGTCCAGCGCACTCGAATGTCATGTGCTATCGGTATAAAAAGCACCAGTTCGGATGCACTGCAAGTGCCAGAGGGGGGGCCTGATAGAAGCGAGTTGCACATGTCAAAACTGGTTTATATTACTTTTTTTTGAACTAGCAATCAATTGAGTGTTTCACGTTTCGGTGGGAAATACAACAGCTGATTATTGGTGACCGTGTTTCGCGACGACTTGATATCAGTAACATTGTGCAGTTCGTGTTCAGTCATTGATTAAATTATCCAAACACTTTTTGTCAATTTGTGTTACTAATTATAGTTTGGTTATTGAACGGTTCTAACAATATATAATCGCATACATTTCTTTTGTGAATAGAATTTGCATTTTTGCAGGAAACAGCACATTTTTCCTGCTTCTAATTTAAATTCTTAAAATATACCAACAAATCCTGGCACAAAGATGAGTCGAACAATCTTAGAAAAACGACGAAAATTTTTATTGCTACCAGGAAACTACACAAAAAAATCCAAAACACGTTTTCAAGATTGGAAAGTCTCAAAAATAGTTAGCACGAATTGAGCCAAAACTTTCTCAAATATTGAATTAGAAAAAAATTGAATCTAGTATAAAACTAATATCTATACAATCTAATATAATTAATCATTTGCGGGCTTTGAGCTCAAAAAAGATCCTAAATATATAAAAATTAGATTACAAATCGTGGGGAAGAGCTTTTACCAAATGTAAAACAAAACGAGTATTAGATATAAATTTCGAAAATTACGTAAAAAATAACCAGTAGAATGATTTATATCATGTCTTAATTAAATAATTCGATTAACAGACAGATTGAGATAACGCGCTGAATTCAAAAGGCTAGATTAACAACGATTTTCTCACGAAATAAAGTAAAATGTATGCGAGAATATTATAATAATATATTTGATACAATGTACTTTGTCATTATTAAAATTCCTTTCCAGCTTTAAGCTATCGCTGTATTAAACCGCGCAGCTGTATGGATTCTTCCTTCCGAATATTCCAAAAAGATAATTTATTAAAGAAACGCCTTAGAAAACTTTTTTTCTTTTTTTTGTTGTTGGAAATAAAATTTTTTCTTCAACACTGATAAAATCATGGTGATGCAACACAAATAACTTGTAAAATGGCGTGTGTCAAAAAGACTCGATGTACATAAATTACACCAAAAATCGTTATTTGCAAACATGGTCCTTCAATAAATTCAAAATTAATTTTTACTCTATGTTGCTACAAGTTAAAGATGATCCAAATGACACCAATATTGCATGGTTAAAATTTAAAAAAAATACCATGTTTTGCAAATTTGGCTTGAAAGAAGTACCAACAATAATATTCATTCCGTTTTTTTTTTGAAGTCAACTAAAGCGCCAAAACAAAGTAGAAGAGGTACGTGTTTCTTGTCCGCTGTACTAGTGCACAAGCTTAGTGGCCGTTCAATAATTACGTAAGCATATTTTTTCACTTTTTCGACCCCCCTCCCCCCATTGTAAGACATCGTAAGATTTTTTGATACCCCCCCATAGTAAGATCTTACTGCCAGCATGTATAGTTTTTTGTTTATTTTAGTTTTATCATTATGAAGCAAGCACAGTATTTCGTTTCCTTTTCTGTCCTTTATTCGAGTAATTCCATAATTTCCTTCCATGAATTTACCATCCACGCTTTCATGAACATGGGTATTTGAACAGCTGCAATAACAATATTTTTCTTACGTAAGATAATCAATTATCCGAGCGGGGGCCTAGTGTGGTTGGTGACGTCTCCGTCAATCACGCTCGACGCCTGGGTTCGAATCCCACCGCCGACATAGGTGTCGATGGTTGTGAGGTGGCGTGATCCACTCACAACCAACCCAACTGGTCTAGATTCAATCCTAGCCGACACCGGGAGATTTTCTGAGGCAAAAAATCTCTGGGATCACGCCTTCCATCGCATGAGGAAGTAAAGCCGTTGGCGCCGGTCCGTTAATAAACGGGTCGTGAGTTAGGGACCTGGGTGTGGAGTCGCCTCCCTGGGCGTCGGTTATTGGCCACAACAGTGGCGGAACTAGACCGACGGAAAATAAACGAGAATAAAAAAAAAATCAATTATCCCCCCTCCCTCCCCTGTAAGATAGCGTAAAAAAATTGCATAACCCCCCTCCCCCCCTATTTGCTTACGTAAATATTGAACGGCCCCTTAAGCGCAATGGACGTAGATCGCCTAACCCACGATTGTCCATCTTCAAACCCTTTCGACCATGTTCCTCCTGCTTATATACTCTCTGACTGTGTGTAAGTCCTTTCTGTCTGTATTTTAGTCAATCATCCTCCCAGGCTTCATTCGCACAGAGCGGATGGCAACTTTTTTGTCTACTTTTTGCCTGAAGCAGGAGCGAAATCAAAATCGCTGAACATTTTACAAATCTCGAAAAACCTGACGTTACAAGGCCGCGACAGAAATTTCGAAAGTCAAACCAAACAAGCTCCGTATCGTGATCAATGATTTAAAACAGGCCAACGATAAAGCCTGCTCCAAGCTTTTTACACGCGAGTATTGTGTGTAGGTATGTACCGGCACGAGACGTGCGGATCGATGGTGTCATAACCGATTCGAGTCTATCTGTTGAGTCTTTTTTGGAATGCGGTATTGGCTGCTTTATAAATTATGCTTGTCCGGATGTAAAAATTCTAGACTGCAAGCAATTGCGGTCCGTGCCACTCGCAGGCGGCACGGAAGCATACACTGTTAGACTCGTTTCGTGTTACGTTTGCCGGGTCTGCACTTCATAGCCACGTCTCGATCCATGACATTCGTCTCTCTTTGGCGTCTCTATGTGCCCCATGTCATGAACTGCCTTAAGGATTGGTTAAAATCATGCTAAAACTATCCTAGAATCAAAATCTACATCGCCCAAGTACTGATTTAAGCTCGAAATTCATTTAAATCAATTTTTACCGAACAACTTTCATGCGCCAAAAAAACATTTTCCGTGTATTTTGGCGATGCTCGTTTTTGTTTTTAATTTCGAGGCTTTGTAAACTAGTAGAAGTTACCTATGATCGATATCGTGTTTCATATTTGTAGTATAGAGGTCGCTGCATCAAGTTTCGACGTGCGTCTGTATAGCACGTGTTTACCCACGAATTCCATTTGTTTAGTCGATCAGCCGTTCTCGTTGTGTACGTTCTTTGTTTGAGTTTTTTGATACTTTTTAACTGTGAGCTATACTCAAAAGTACTTTAATATGAGTGACAAGTTTGAGTTTTGCGTGGGACCGGACGCCAACCGCGTCAAACTCATTAAAAGTCGCATGTCTAATACCGCGAAGCCTTAGATCAGATAAAAAAAAGGAAGAAGAGGAAGATAAAGCCCAGAAAGGACAACTTTAAGGCTCAGGGGTAGCTGACTGAAGGTAAAAACAATATTAGGGGCTTTACTGTTGCGATTCTTAAGATCTATAGTAATTTGAAACTTCAAACGCGTTTTTCTCAAAACCATGTTTTCAAAATCGGCGAGCAGTAGAACTGAAAAAGTTTACATCCGATTGACTTTAAATTTTAACTGTAGCTTTTTCATTAGATTATCTAGTGAAGTACACACGATTTTAGCGATTGATTAACAACAACTAAAGTTATAAACAATCAAAGTCGATTTTTTTTGTCGAAACAGAACTTTTTTTTTTCAAACCGTTGCCATTTTGCGAAGAAAATATAATCATGTGTACTTCACTAGCGACACTTATGTAGATAATGAAAAAAAAAAATGTTTTGGTTATAGGTGAAATTGGGCACGACTTCTACTGCTCGCCGCGGAACAACTTTTAAAAAAAGCGGTTCACGGCAATCGCTACACAGTCGCCATTTTGTAACAAAAATAGCAATAAAAATATTTTTTCTATTCTGCAAGAGTTGCTCAATCCAATGATATATTATTTTTATACCTTACATTTCAAATGTCCTGTAAAAAAATTCATGGAAAAAGCCTTGTTTTTTTTTGAGCATTTGGTAGATATAACCCCTTAAGAGATTGCTACCACTTCTCCAATTACATCAAACCCCTTTTTTCCTGTATGGACTTCCTCACTGCGACCAGAATCGTAGATCTATTGTGAGATATGCCCGGCTGTCTGCTGTATTCCGCACTTCTGTTAATAGCAATACCGCTATTGAGAAGTGGCATGCTTATTAATATTGTTTATCAGTGCTCGTGTGTAATGTGATACTCTTCCTTTTACCCGCTTACTGTACTACTATACCGATGCTCGTTCCTCTTGCCAAATATCACCAATTATAATTCCCTGAAGAAGTTTCGTAGTGCGTCCTCCTGGCCAGTTTTATTAATAAGAGGGACTTATGTATTGTCAAGAGAAAGTCACGCAAAGGTATTGTAGATTTCAGCGTAAAGGAAGGGTAACTGGTCTGGAGCCTGAGAATAAACCCATGCTTAAGTCCTTTTTTTTGACATGGAATGGCCTGGTTCTACTAAGATTTGAACCCTCGACCATCCGCATGACAAAGCGGACTCTGTAACCTTGCGGCTACGCAGCTCCCCAAGCCCTTTGATCTGTTGTCCTCTGATGACACCGATTCCGGCGATTTACCGGCAGAAACATCTTACGTCAACTCTGGCGAGTTTAGAAACAAAAAAAAAATTTTCCTCGAGAAGGTCCTCAGATTTCTCAAAGTGGAATGAATGGTACGAACAAACTAAAAAGTGCAGCGAAAAAAACCGAAGCATACACCTCTTGAGCTTGGAAATTTGAAGTCCCAAAAGGAGTTCACAGCACTTCCAAAAACTTATGAAAGCCAAGAGGCGCTTATAAAACTCTCATCATCCAGACGGGGCATGAACCCGCAATCTCCGATGTCTCCGGCATAGTGTTTTGGCCAATTAAACTACTGGCAAGGTAATTTCCCCTGAAAATAATATTGTAGCACCCTCTACTATTGTGTCCCGTTCCTAGCACGCCTCAACCAACCACACACACTTGTGGTGTTATTTTTGTAACTAAGAGAGATACTCTGTAGAACATGAGACGACCATGCTAGCAACGGCAGTACTCTCCACACACCGAGTATAACAACTCATTACATCTTCGGCCTGTGGGTAATTGAGACGCTCAGTTGTTGACGTTCCTCCACGCGTTCGATGGAAGAGCTCCGTGATGCTAAGAATTATGTTACAAGTTAATTCCATTTTTTGTCTTATGACATTTACTAAAACGGTCAAACTCGTGACTCTGACGAAGCTGTGGACTTGATGAAATGATTAAAATTAATATTTTTGTTGGATATCATTGGAATCTAACAAAAAAAAAAACTGATATCAATCATCTCATCAGACCCGCAGCTCGAAACAGCACTATATCATCTAATATTTTTTTGTCATTTCTTTTCTTTATTACATTCTTCTGATTTTACTACATTGAAGTCACTCTTACCATTATTTTTAATATATTTCGCATTCTAAATTTTAGTTATTTTTTTCTGCCTTTCTCTAATTCTACGCGTTTCTAAGTCTCTTCGTTCTTCTCATATTTTTTGTTGTTTCATGTGTCAAATTATTTTCATTTTACCAGATTACTCTTATTACTGGGTTGTCTCTAGACAACTTGTCCATTTTTATTATTGTTCCCAATATTTTATTTTTAGTTTTCTCATTATGCTCATGTTGTTTATTATTTTGATAATTTATTTGACACACAGAAATACAACTTTACTTTGCGGCGTCAAATACAAAATTATAGAAACTTTTACTGTTTATTAGAGGAAGTTATATTTCTTCCGAGGAGGCGAGACAAACTCTACCTTAACCTCCTCCGAAAGTAGGATATTCGTCAACGTTCCCTTCTATACTTTGAATACTACTATCCGAAACGTTCTACTGCGGTTCTTTTTCTCACTTCTGCTAGTTTTTTTCAGTCCACGAAAATAAATTTTTCAGTTGGGTAATTAATAGCTTTGCTCTGGCTACTGCTGTTCTTTCATTCGTCATGACTCCTAAGCAGGGTTGCAAATTTTCACTGTCAGTGATAGATTCTCAGTTGACACTGAGAGCTACGAACATCAGTATCAACACGAACGAGCTGAAAGTGATAATTGCTTTCAGCTCCAATCAGTTGACAGTGGTAATACTGACTGGCAGCATTTCTGTGATTTCGCACACGCTATGTTGCTCTAGCGATGTTTATGCGGTGTAGTATGAAGGTGCCTATCTGCTTCATTGAATTCAAGCAATGGATTGGCTCAGATCAAATAATTTCGATATTATTTAAGATATATCATTTATATCAAAGACATGATTATTGACTGATAATTGACACGGCTGACACTCAATATCAGTTTGAAGAGAGTGAGAGTGAAACTGCTGTTGTATCATATTCATTTTTCTGTGTCGAAATTTCGCAACACTGCTCCTAAGATAGTCAAATGTTGACTAACCTTTTCATTGGACTCGTGTAATCGTTGGTGCCGATGAAAGCCCTGGGGAATAATAAAATGCATCGCAAAAACCGTGGAGGTATTAAATGTTAGTTGTATGTTTAATTTTATGCACTTTCATCACAATTGATCATTATTTTGTTAACCAAACAAAAGGTTTGTGAACCTCCGGTCGAAAACCACTGTGATGATGTGATTTTGGAGTATTCGTTAGATAATTACATTTTGGCGTAAATTGAGGCATGAATTAAACCATCTAAAATGCACCTTTTTGAGTGATCATTACGGTGTTATCACATCGATACATAACAAATACCAGAATTCAGTTTTTGAAAACCGAGAACGGATTTTGGGAGAAGAAATGGGTAATGACACTAAAAGCGAGGAGTCAAATTGACGCAGATTATCTTTCTAGGGTTAATTCATTGTTTAGTAATAAAACAAGAAAAACGTATGAAAATAAAAACGTCCTTTGTTGTAACTGATTGCAACACCTCTCAATGTGTTGTTACCTTTGTTTGTCTGGCTCACAACATGCTCTCCGCCTATCTTTTTCTCTGAGTATTGCTAGTAGGTACCGTCTGGTTAAATGAAGGCGGTTGAAGTGATTTTTGGTTGCATCTCGGCTGGTAGCCTTCCGCTGCATCAGTGCAAGATATATCAAAATGCAATTGTTACTGCAATGAATGTTGCTTTCTGATTGGTATAGGAAACCCAACTTAGAAAAAGCAAAAAAAAAAAAATATTCAAATAAACGCTCCCATAGCTAGGAAATGGTCAGAGCGTGCGCCGCCCAAAAAAGCACTGATTTTTTTCCATTTGTCGTCTCTGGTAGATACAGAGGGCCCGTATGCCTTCATCTGCCTAAGGATCGTGTTCGATTCAACTTGGATTCGTGCACTCGAACTTCGAGTGTTCGTAACAACTTGCGTGTTTGAATTGGTCACCTCTTTCATCCTCCCCACCATGAAATGTAATAAGAACGTAATTTCGTACGTGGCTCATCTGTACCGCTCTGCACATTCTAAAATCTAATTTCATCCTGTCTCTGAGTTGTTTTTTCACCCACGTCTTGATTTGGCAGCCGTATTAGGCATAGTCGAATATCGACACAGACGTTGTCCTAACGTATTTTTGGAATATTATTTGCTTGTCTTATCCACACGCAACGAAAAAAAAAATCACCTCGAGATATTAACAAATAGAGCAACGTGCGCCAATCTTGATCAAACAAAGCGTATCGAATGTTTATTGTTCTAGCGTCTGTTCTGTCTGGAAGACGAGCCCGAAGTTGCTCATGTTTTTAAATAATCGTCCTTTGCTTGTATACTCTTTGAAAAGCACTTAACATTGTCAATTTGTTTTAAATAACCCCATTCATTTGATATCGCGATTATTGTTCGGCTAGAGAAAAGGAGCCTAAGGCTTATCAATAAAAATAATCAATTGAGTTTCAGAAGCATTGGAAGAAGTTTTCCACTTCTGCTAGTTTAACGGAAAATCTAAACTTCAATCGACTGCATATAACTCGAAGACTTTTTCTTTCTACTAAAATCTGTTTTCACAGAACAATGACTTCCTGCATCCTGGCCGTAAATCGAGAAGATTTGAAGCGAAAATGTTGTACAGGTCTGAACCCAAGACTGAACCTCGAGGCACACTTTCCTGTCGAATGTTTTTACCATATGTCTAGAAGAGCAGCTTCAATAGAATAACCTTCAGATTTGTTAGCTTGTGTCGCACGTGTGTACGGAGAATCGTACAAGATTACCGGTGTTGCTGTGGTGATGTAAATATAAGGTAGTGTTTTCACAGGTGAAACACCAACTACTCCCTAATTTTTGGGCCTTTGAAAATTCGAAGTCAGCCATTTTTGGCTTCTACATAGTTTCACTTTAATCTCATTGAATCACGTAGTTTTTGCTTAATTTTTTTTCTGGTTTTCCATAGTTTTATTCTGTATTGAATTCAGCAATTTGGATGTCCGCGTGTTTTTATTTAATTAAATTTTATTGAAGAATTTTCATCGGTGTACTCTAAGGCATTAGATTCAACAATGTACGTATCGAAAATTCACTAATTGTGCTTACTCCTGCTCCAATACTTGAATAAAATAATCGATTGGAAAGAAACCCTGACAGGTTTTTTTTTTCTCTGTCTTGGATTTGATTACGGCACAAGTGATGGCACAACTTAATACAGACAGGGCGTGTGTCACGCACGAGCTCGATATTTACGACCAGGGAAACTCCGACTAAATAAGCTTCAGCCGCAAGCTGTTTCTTACAGTCACTCGTAAGTTTTCTCGTATCGAAGGAATCGAACTCTCATAATAAATCTGTAAATCCCCCAGGGCGGGTTCTGCATGAATCACGTGCGTTTATCATTGCTTTTTTCATATATTTATTATTGGTTGAAAGATTTTTGGGCTACAGACACCAGCTGTGTTTTTTTTTCTAGTTGCTGTTAGTGTTGCGCGTGTAGACCTTGATTTTTTTTTGTGTTTTCCGTCAGTGGAATTACATGTGGCACATTTGTTTTTATCTAATTCATTTGTTTTATTTATTTTCATTGAGTTTATTATTTTTGTAATAATATTGATGTTTAGTGGTGACGCTTTAACGACAATTATTTCTTTATTTATATTTTAGTGTAATTGGGTTCTTATTCGAAGAAGCTGATTAATTACATGAATCATAGAAAGCGTCTAGATAAAATAAGTACAGATGGTAACATGCGAACCGTTAGATCAGTCCCCAGACGATGATAAGGAGTACTTTGGCGGTGTCTAGAGTATTTTGGTTTTTTTTTTTTCAATGATAACATTGTTATCAATTTTTTTATATTGTGAAGTGACACTACACTTATCGTTACAAAACGGTGACGACAAAACTGGATTGGAAATACCTAGCAAACAGCTAAGTATTTTCAATCCAGTTTTGTCGGCTAGTTATTATTATCAGCTAAACATGAATAAGGGTCGTCGGAAAAAATTTTTTACTATATGTAACCAAAAAGAGAGCACAAAAAAATCTCTTCTACTATCTTATTTATTTTAAAAAATCGATGATGATGGAAGAACGGGAATTTTCGATTAAGGTAGAACTGTGTAGGAGTTACATATAGATGACTTTGATTTTTCAAAGGCACACCTTTGAACCACACCTCACCTGTGAAAACACTTCCTTATGTTTCGAATGGATATAATCTGGTAGAATGGAATTAGAACGCCATTGCCCAAAATGCTGACAAATCGCCACTCTGCGTAGGGATAATTTAAAATTTAGAATAAAAATTTCTGACAAAAGTAGTTTTTTCTCTCTTCCTCGAGAACGGCATAATTTTCACTTTCCACTTCACAACAGTTGGAACACATTTTCGCTCTTTGGTGCACTTTGAAATAAGGTATTCCTGAATCATTGATTGTGATATTACTGAAAGCTCGATAGTCGAGGAAAACTGTAAACCATCAAATTAATTCAATTGCCATTCCATTTAGACATGGCTTTGACGTAGTTCCGGATATTATATAACATCGGACGCGTATTACCGCAGACCGTGTCAACTGATAATTGAATAATTTCCAATTAATTCCGTTCTTGTTTGCCCACCCTCGACGCAGTAGGTTTCCAATTTCTGCTGTTCAATTGATTTAGTATCCAACTTTGTGTATGTGTAATCCACATGCAATGTAGAGGAAAAAAAAACAAAGTTTATACTCACATTATTTGCTCTGAATCGATACAGATGATCCGAGGTGACCAGATATAGCACCGTAAACGGGATGATCGAGAGGGTGGCGAAAAACAAAAACAAGCGCCTAGCGATGCGACATTTGATCCTGCTGGGCCCTTTCATCTAGGCGAAGCGGGGCGGCACCTGTATTGCTGTTCGGCAGCTGCTTCGGTACCCCATTTAATAACGATCTAACAGGAAACTTCACTAACAGTAGTATGCAGGCTCAATTCGATTGCTCCCAGATTTTGCACTCAATTCGTTTGGTTGTTTTAGGTTATGTATTGCTCTTTCGCTATTTGCCAGTGTGGGGTTCGCTTCCAATATACTAAGCAGACACTCACTCACTCCACACTCGGCGCGCACTCTGCTCTGTGTAGTAATTGGCTTCAATTGGTGTATCGCTAAATTATATATGTATCACGGATGATGCGAGCAGACCTGGGCAACGATTTGAACTTGGCCCGGTTGCCTCTTGTCCAGCGGCGGCGGCAAACGTTCTTCCACTTGAATATCTGGGCGATTCGGTAGCGTCTAAAACAATGTCGCTTTGATTGAAAAAATCTTCATCCACTGCCGAGCCCGTCTGTCAATAGTGGATGCGCCTCGAGATAACTGCAACGAGAGTGAGGAAGAGACACATGCACGCATGCATGCATGCGCTTTGAATTAGTAGTTTAGATCAATTGGCCACTTATTCATTAAGCTAAATCTGAACCGCGTGCCTTGTAACTCATTATTTGCTGGAACGATAAACACAGGGTAGTATTTGGAGTTTATAGTAACCCTAATCAAACTACGACTAAGCCCCTTATTCAACTCTGCACTCGCACGTTGTTGACGGTTCTACTGGAGAATTAGATGATGAAACTAACATGAATTGTAGCTGTGAGCATTGTTTTAAATGGACGAAAAGTGCGATCGTGCAATTTTTCGCGCTACCTTGTCAGACCAGTCTCTAAACATATATTGTAGAGAACAGCGCTAATAAGTTGGATGATTTTTCTAGTGCGCGGGGGCTGTGTGCATCAAACTAATCACACCGCATGATTATGATAATTTAGCGGACGCAGAACACGGGACACGGTTTCCGTCGTCGTCGTTGGATTTCGTCGTGTTTGTTTTAGCCGGTCGAGTGGTTCGTACCGAATTGACTGTCCAGAACCGTACATCTGTTCTCGCCACTCGAAATTGGTTTTGTCAATGTGTTAGACATCCCAAATTGCTGCGCAGTTGAAATATAATTGAATGTTTGCTTTTGTTTATCGTGCGCCAAATTTGATTACCTTTAATACGGTTATCGATTGATTTTTATCGGTTTACTGATATTAGAGGCTAATGGTGGATGGCTGTGGTACCATTCAACTATCCAATTTTTGTTTATATTTATTCGCCTACAATAGGGAGAATTTATTTGGTTTGATATGGTCTACGTTGTATTCAGTTGCAATAGTCTTAAGTAAAATCTAATTTAACATAACATAAAAACGTGAATGTCAAATGACGCATTTCATGCCACCCAGCTGAAAATTAGAAATACAGAACGGAACAATTGGTAAAGACCTAAGCTACTAATACGGAAACAGTTAATGGTAAACGATTGAAAATTGGGTACATGGAACGTTGCAATCATCCCGTCGATCTCTCAAGCGGCAAAGAGTCGAAATTGCAGCGATTCAGGAGGTTCGGTGGCCAAATTCCGAAGAATGGGGATTCCGTGCATACACTTCCTTCAAGTACCATATCCACTACAGTGGCGCAAACAAAGCAAAAGGCCGTCGGTTTCATAGTGTTGCGTGTGCAGATAAAATTTAAAACAAATCCTGGTGGTTTTTAGTGGTTTGTCAATTCGAAGCGGAAAAGTACTGCTATCCCAAAAAAAATGTGTATCTTGAGAATCAGTTCTAAGCCTCTGCTTTAGAATCAAGTCAGTTGTTCGCAAAACATTTTGCATCTGTTTTCGGAGCAAATCACGCTTCAGAACTGTAGATCGTTGAAGCTATTCGTAACGTTCCTATCGACCTCATTGATCTGAGAGTTTTTGCCGTGAGTTCAGATATGATTATGTCAGCAGCAAAAAAATTAAACCGTTCGTATGTACCTGGCACCGATGGTCTACCGGCAATTTTAATATGCTGCTGTATTGGTAATCTAGTGCAACCAAAACAATTTCGCACGCTAACCTGGAGGGCTAATAGCGGTCTCGATCAACTATATTAATTGAGAGAATTCGTTATCGATATTGTTTTTGGCACATTTTGCATGTTGTAGGATAAATACAACGATACATTGTGCCCCAGTGCTGAGTCCTCGATCTGATCGGAAATCGTACATACGACGACTGGCTTGTTAGGTCAGCATCGTACTTCGTGACTAGCTGGGAGGGTAAAGGCGGCATATGATTCAGTAAAAAGACACGAGCTGTGGCAGATAATGTTGGAACACGGTTTCCCGACGAAACTAGTAAGGCTGAGTCTTATGACACTATGCCTTTCATTTCTCGCTTATTTTGCGTCGGTTTAGTTCCGTCACTGTCGTTGTGTCACCGACGCCCGGGGAGGCGACTCTATCCAGGACCACACAATTATACAATGTTTCAAACCTAGGTAACCTTTTTCTGACATAGGACTACGTCTTGCTTCAATAAGGTGGCCTATGTGGAAAGTGAATCAAAATGTGCCCTGTTCAATGCGTTTTAAGGTACTACCCCTGAACGGATTTTCATCGCCAATGTATTGATAGAAAGGTGAAGGTTGCTCCAAACTTGTAGTATAATTATTGACATATCTTTTCAATAGTAAATTGATAAAAAGATGAGTTGAATATCAATCAGTTTTGTTTGAGTTTTGTAGCGAAAAGAATGTTACGTTTGTAATATTTTTTTTCCTTCGGCTGGAACTTAACCATCTAATGGCCAAATTAATTTTCAGACGGACTTTGAAATAGTCACTCTGAAACTTCATAAACATTTTTTAAATATTGATTGAAGCTTTTCAGAGGTTTAACTTAAGACCGTCTAAAGGCGGCACTGGACACAAGAGGGTTAAGGAAACAGATGTTGTTATGAGCGTAAGTAGTTATTTTGTGCTACTAGTATTTTTTTAATTACGACTAATTTTTAAAAAAGTAAATGAACAAATGGTATAAAAAAATACAAATATTTATTCAGCCAGAACGGCTCGTTTGCTTGGTATGACATTTTCGACAAAGTTGTTGATAATAATATTGTCTTTTCAAATAAAAAAATGTTCGGGCTTTAAATGGTGAGTTGATTACCTGGAAGGTCGTCACAAGATCCTATCTCACGCCTCTATGAGTCAAATGCTTCCTCAACCCGAGCGTCTGTTCATCATGAAGGTGCGGCTGAAACAGCGTCTGATTGGCATCCAGCGACTGAATATGAAGATGGATTTGATGCTACCGAGCCACATAACAAGGAGAACTTTCATAATCAACTAAATGTCACCGTGGATAGGGTTCCAAAAGGCGAAACCAAGATCTACTTTGGTGACTTCAATGCAAAGATTGGCTCCGATAACACGCACCATGAGCGCGTCATGGGACGTCTCGACGGCTGAGCGAGAACTGCTTGCTATTTGCAGAGTTCTGTGGCAACAACAACATGGCCATAGGTGGTTCGCTCTTTCTCTATCGAACAGTGACCAAAGTCGCGTGGGTATCCCGTGATAGACATACCGTAAATCAGATCGACTACATTAGAATTAGTTAAATATGGAGACGGAGCCTTCATGATGTCCGGAATCAACGTAGTCGCGGTTGATTACTACATTCATTCAGCATTCAGCACCGAAAGGGGAGGCTCGGGCGGCGTTATAACACACGCCGACTAGAAAATTTAGCTGCGAAGAGATTGTACGTTGGTGAACTGGAGCGGAGCGAGCGGTGAGCACCACAAACCACGATAAAGCGGGCGAAAACCCGAGGAGCCAAGAACGAAGCCAATCAACAGTATTCGGCTTTGGAGAGGGAAGTTAAACGCTCTTGTAGAGGGGACAATGGAGTGTAGGCGGATTCCCTGGCTGATGAAGGGAAGAATGCCCCAGCAGACGGCGATTTCCGCCTCCTCTACGATATCTCACTACCCTTGAGTGGAGCTAGGATGAATCCAAGAATGAAAGCGAAAGACGCAACCAGCCAGTTACTTACCGACTCCACTGAAAAGTTGAAACGAGGGTTTGAGCACTTCAAACAACTTCTTCAAGCTCGACAGCCGACCAGCCATCAACATCTAAACAGGATCCGCCAAGGGTGTGACGTATAACTCGCGTCAACTCCAAGGCTCTTCAATGCGGGAGATCAAAGCAGTTAACCGATGAACGAAATCCAACAAAGTTCCCGGTTTCGATCGCATATTTGTTTTTTTATTTGTTTGTTTATTTGTGATTAAATTCATCTGACACTTAGTCTTAATGAATTGAAAACCTTAACTAAATTACAGCAAAGTCGAACTAATTAGCCTATTTTTGGATCGATGGATAGGTTCGTTAAATAAAAATAAATCTTCAATTAATGAGAAGGCACGAATGCACGCGGCGATTGGTTCATTATAACCATAAGATGTTCGATGAAATCTAGGTACAAGTAACGAATCGTTACGCAACGCTCGCTGCGGTGCTCGCAAATCAAGCAGCAAAAGTAGCCAAGGTGAGTCGATTTCTCCGTTGAGAAGCTTTCCAATTAGAATCGCTTGCTGAATTGATCGTCGTCGTTGGGGCGTATCTAAACCCAGGAGTAGACATCGGTCAGGATACGGAGGAAATTCTGATGGATTGCGCCATGGTAAATCCTTTAGGGCCAGCCTGAGGAAACGTTTCTGTATGCGCTCGATTTTTATACTCCACGAGGTTTGATGTGGACACCATACTACAGCAGCAGTATCCAAAAGCTGACGAACCAGAGCATAATATAGTGCCTTAAAACAGTGGGGATCGAAAAAATCCTTAGCTGTTTTCGAGATAAATCCCATTTGACGACTCGCTTTGGATATAACTGCTGAACGATGAAGGTCAAACGTCAATTTCGTATCTAGCAGGATGCCGAGGTCGTTCACCTGATCTACTCTCGTGAGTGTAACGCCATCAACTCAATAGGCTTGGTGATGCGATGAAATGTAATTACTACACATTTACCAATACTTAGAGTCAGTTAATTTCTTTGACACCAACTGACAAAAATATTGAGTAATAATTGCAAACGTTCACAATCCTCCACGGAACGCACAACAAAATAAAGTTTCAGGTCATCCGCATAAATCAGTTTACAGTTATTCTCAAGCAATAGGGCGGCATCGTTTAAAAACAATACGAAAAACAATGGAGCCAGGTTGCATCCTTGAGGAATCCCTGACGTGTTAGTAAAAAGTTTCGAAGTACAGGAATCACTTTTAACCCGCAGTGCTCTATCCGAAAGGTACGATTCGAACCACGAAACTAGTTTACTTGAGGCACCAAGTCGAGAGAGTTTACAGAGCAATATTCGATGGTCAATCTTGTCGAAAGCGGCTTTCAAGTCGGTATATAACACATCCATCTGAGCCTTCATTTCCATGGTCGCAATACAGGTAGAAGTGAATTGCAGTAGATTACTAGCCATGCTGATCAAAAGAAATGTAATTTTTAGTTCGCTCTAACAGTACGCCGCACACAATAATCTCGAAAAGTTTTAAAGCAACAGAGAGACTAGTCATTCCACGGTAGTTTGTCACGTTTCTACGATCGTCATTTTTGTATACAGGAAACATTTAGGACTGTTTCCACAAAAGTGGAAACTTTCCTTCGTGGAACGAACGGCTGAAAATACAGCACAGTGGATCTACTAATGCAGCTATACAACGGGTCAAAACCACGGCTGGAACTCCATCTGGACCAGGTGAATAAGAACACTTCAATTTCTTCGCTGCTTCCACAACCATTCCATTAGTAATGACGAAAGATCGTAAATCGACCAAATCAGCTGGCACGTCGGAGGCAGCGTACTCGGCATCCTGCTGAGATGTACAACCTGAGTTGAAAACCGAAGCAAAATGTCTAGCAAAAAGGTTACATGTGGTTGCAGCAGTCGAGGAGGTTTCTTCGTCGAGAAAAACACTCGATGGGATCGAAAAAGTATTCCGTTTGGAATTTACAAAGTTCCGAAAACCTTTGGGATTGCGCCGAAGACTCGATTGAATTCTCAGGACGTACGACTTATGGAGTGCAGCGTTAACTCGACGGTAAGCGTTACTGGCTACCTGAAAATTATACTTGTGTTCGAGTGTTCGATGGCGCCGCAATCTACGTTGACATGCGTTACGCTCTTGTTTTAGTTTACGCAAGCCCGGTGTACTCCACGCAGGCGAAGCTGCAGCACGTTTGGTTGGTACATTTGTCAGCAGCCATGAGCATATTTCGTCACTAAACTTATCAGCCATATCATCAACGTCACTATAAGCAAAAACGAGATCCCAATTCACCGTTGACAGGTACGCAAGTGAAGCAGCAAAATTGATCCTACAGTAATTAAGCGTTCGCTCAGCATTGGCAATTATCGTTGCGATACAATCAGTGACGGCGGGCAAAGACATCTCTAACGGTGGGTGGTGACTCGATAGGCAATATATATATTGGCACTGATTCAGCAGAGATGCTCAAAGCTGACCCCATGCTACTGCAAGAATGCTGCATCAACTTTTCTGAAATATCCGGGATTTAGCGACATTTACGGCCGACCGGATGCGAAGCGTCTGAGTTAAGGTCCTCAATAAGGGGGATTTGACTGTACGCGACGGGGTCGGGACACGAGGCATATGGACGCTAGGCAAATGGATGCTAGGCATAGTATGCTAGGCATACAGACGCGAGGCATAATGGATACGAGGCATACTGCCAAAAGGCATAATGGACGCGAGGCCGAATGGACGCAAGGCCGAATGCGATGTTGTACGATCGCATGAGATTCAATAACGTAGTTCAGGTGTTATTATATTCCTGAAGGGTTTAAGTTGGGTATAATACTTTTTTTGAAATCATGCGGCGAAGACGCATAATCGAGGGCAAGTAAACGAGGCTGCACTAAGCCGCCGTCGGAAGCGGCGGCCTCTCGCACTCAAACGACTGATCTACTGGTTTGCTAGGTCTACTCAAACAGAGTTTTCTTCCCTTAGTTAAGTCCGAACGAGCGGTAGCGAGTAAGGACAGCATTCGCTCGAACAGCGAGTCGGCCGAAGGCCGCGAGTGTATTGCTTTCCAAATGACACCTTGAAGTGAAATACATGTTATTGAAAGAGGGCTGTGATGATGATGACGATAATAACATAGTCGGCATCACTTTCCCTTGGCCTTGTGTCCTTTCGGCCTTGTATCCATTCGGCCTTGCGTCCATTCGGCCTCGCGTCCATTCGGCCTCGCGTCCATTCGGCCTTGCGTCCATTCGGCCTCGCGTCCATTCGGCCTCGCGTCCATTCGGCCTCGCGTCCATTCGGCCTCGCGTCCATTCGGCCTCGCGTCCAGTCGGCCTCGCGTCCATATGCCTCGTGTCCGTATGCCTGCCGTCCATTATGCCTAGCGTACTATGCCTCGCGTCCGTATGCCTCGCTTCTGTATGCTTAACGGGGTGTCATCGTACGCGACATTTGGCGAGGTATCCTACTACTCAAAATCCTGTGCAAAGTTCTCCTACATTGGATACAGGAGAAGATTGATGCAACTCTTCGATGGCAGCAGGCAGAATTCCGTGCTGGACGATCCAGTGTGGACCATATTGTCACGCTCCGGATTATCCTGGAGCAGGCCAATGATTTCTAAGATTCGCTATATTTGGTACTAACTTCGAAAGAACTTTCAACCTACTTAACCACGAGAAAGTGAGGCGCCCTTAGACGCAAAGGAGTTCCAGATAAAATCGGCAACGACATCGAAGCGCAGTACGAGAGTTTCACATGCAGAGTTTTGCATAAGGGAGCCTTATCCTATCCTATTCGGGTAAATGCCGTTGTGAGACAAGGATATATATTAACACCACTACAGGTTCTCATCGTTATCCACGAGATCATGGTAGGTGCTGTAAACCGCGTTTCAAACCGTGGACTGCTCTGGCAACCTATCACCATGGAGCAGCTCAACGACTTGCAGAGTAAACTGGACGACCTGGCTTCACGCTCCTCGGCGGCTGATCTCAACATTAATATCAACAAAACCAAATCGTTAGATGTAAACGTGTTCAATCCTCCCAACTTTACAGTAGCAAGGCGATCAGTGAAGAAAGTCGAAAGCTTCAAATATCCCGGCAGCGACATGGGTGCAAAGATCAAGAAGGCTGGAGCTGCTTTTGCGAGTCTACGAAACGTATGGAGATTGAACCAGATTAGTTTGCGCACCAAATACCGAATTTTCAACTCAAGCGTGAAATCTGTGCTGCTATACACCAGTGAGACGTGGAGTGTGTCAGCGGAAAAAACACCTAGAATAGTGGTTTCCAACCGGGGGTCCGCGGCCGACAAGAGGTCCGCGAGACTTACCTAGGGGGCCGCGAAGCTTTCGGCAAATTTAACAGGTAATTAAAATTTCTATCTAAATACCTCTGTGAAGGCGGATTTTCGACTCTTTTGCGTACTAGGACTGACACGTGAAACAAATTAGACGTGCAGAACGATAAGAGACCGAAAAACGCAGTCTCATATAGCAAAACTTGTATCTGAAATTCTTCTGGGGGCCGCGAAGCTCTCTTAGCTTCGCTTAGGGGGCCTCGGAGCTTTAGTGTTTAGCAAAAGGGGTCGCGGAGCCACTGACCTTGAAGCAGCAGAACCTTGTCAACCGA
Organism: Wyeomyia smithii; assembly: GCF_029784165.1. Taxonomy (NCBI): domain Eukaryota; kingdom Metazoa; phylum Arthropoda; class Insecta; order Diptera; family Culicidae; genus Wyeomyia; species Wyeomyia smithii. Next base: position 45,458,892 of record NC_073695.1, on the reverse strand, counting down.
TGCAACTTGGTGGCCCCACAACTGGATCTCGAATGCTGAGCCGGTGCCGTCAGAAGCCGACAGATATTCGGGAACGAATGTGGGGGTGGGTCGGCCTACACACTCACAAAGTTTCATTGACTTCTGAGAGGGTGCTGTCAACATCTGGTCGAGCTGGCGCGAAATCCTTCATATGGAAAAAATGAAACTTGATAGCACTGAGCCAAGTTTTATTGGCTGCATTTGGGACCTCAAACAATTTTCAGCAAAGTTATGCACTTAAACACTATTCTTTTACGTAATGTAGTTCATAAATAAATCTTTACTGAGCTCCCTAGGAGGAAAAAATACCCAATACCCAAATTTACCCAAAAATCAATGAATAAACAAACTTTGTAAATCAAACATTCCAGAGATAAAGCCTGCAATTCTGGCCGAGTATCAAGATTGCTGAGCATGCAAAACACAATCGATCGGATACGCGTATAATATCAAATTTTAGCAGTGCCGTTCACTGTACTCACTCTTCCGATATCTTCTTCTTTTTTATCTTTTTTCATAAATTTCTACTCTCGCACTGAAGCCGTACGATTGCGAGTACGAGTTCTGTTCACTCTCATAAACCGAAAGCAAATACCGCTCGTGACGTCTCGTCTAAACGAAGCATTCCTTATCATGAACCGAAAGGATTACAGCATGTTTCCTCATACGCTCTTCGCCTCCCTCGTCCGTCGTCGCCCTTCGCTGCAAATTGACTGTTGCGATAGATTTCTATACACCAAGATCGATATTTTCGCTACCATGAATGAACAACAATGCAAGGAAAGTGTGCTTGGCTCGGACATGTATAGAAAATGGCAGAGCAAAACGGAGTAACAACAGTCGAGTCGAACCGGACGATGATGACAGTATGAAACATAGGATAGATAAAAATAGACTGTGTTACGTGAATGAAAGACTCTCTTATTCTGCCGGTACCCGGATAACTGTCCCATAATGAAAAAAAAACATGTTGAGAAAACGGCGATTTTATATTATCCGTGAATTTTCGGATTTCCAGCAATTACATCCAGAACCAATGACCATAACAGTTTCATGGCACCACAAGCTTATCGTTGAGAACAAAAAACCATGGATGGAATTGGTTTTACGTTATGTAACTTGAAAAAAAGACAAAATGGGACAAAATATGCGGGTACATTTAAAAAATACTCGCATATTTTGTCCCATCACATATAAATTCAACCAGCAACCTGCAGTATCATTGGCAACGTAGATTGTTCTACAGAAAAACAACATTAGTCTAGTTAATTAAATGACATACTTCTATATGCCTAAAAAAATCCAATACACACTAATCTGGAGCAAAATTATATGTTTACAGTTTGTACCACTATGCAGTGAGACTGTAATGCGGGTACTTTCAATATGGGACAAAAACAACTTGGTATTTTTTCCATGTTTTTCCATACAAAAGTATCAATTTTAATTTTTTTCCAGAAACAAGAAACAATAACAATTTTTTCCAGAAACAGAAACAATAACAATTAGGTCGATTCCCCATGGTAACTCAAAAGTGACCAAAATCAGTATGGGACAGTTATGCGGGTACCGGCAGTTATGAGCCCTACGTAGCCGTTCCGTGAAGGATGGACTGCCATTCGAAGAAAGAGATAGGAAAATATGTAAACGTATGTTACCAAGAAGGACGCTAGTGGACCATTGTTGACCGATATAAGGTAAAACTGAGAAACGAAATACTTATCAGAATGGACTGTAAATATTCGTATCTACTAATCACCGCTTCTCTGAAAGGTTATTTGAAGGGGTCATTTGGCTAATGTGAACGCTTGGTGATTCACTTCGAGGTAAACAAATTAAAAGTGGGAAGAAAAATCAACATTAAAGTTTAAGCTCATTAACAGCACCCTCTGGTCTTTGTTTATGTTTATGGCGAAATGGCAAATAAATGCTCGAATAAACACTCTTCTGCGCAAACAAATAAAACAGAACCACGAATTAAGGTTTACATTGCATCAATCAGATTTATGTTCAACAATGTTGAATATTCACGCACAAGATTTTTTTTTATAGCAGCGATTAGAACTCTCTGCAAAGTTTTTCGGTTGTCAGTTGGTAGCACAGAATTTGCCTTCAATTTGTCGCCGGCATTAGCAGACAGCAATCTCTAATTTAAACCTCGTTAACCGGTTTGACCGATTCTGCCACTCGAGCAACATTAATGACAATTTTGACATTCATCATGCGACAAAATTACCTTCCGCCGTCACAACGGCCACAGTTAACGAACTCGCGATCATCTGCAGTGACCAGAGATTGATCCAGAGCGGAAGGTGGAAACAACAAGTGGTGGGTAGGTCGGAAGCCGGTTAGGAAACCCCGACAAGTGTCCATCAAATTGCGTGACATCTCCCCATCCACTTTTCTTGCTGCGGTCGAACGCAAACGCTGATGTTTCATCGACTACAGGCGGCTGTAAATAGGTACCAAAAATGTGTAATTTAAAACTTGCCCGAATATGACGTGCGTAAAAGCCTTTTAACCTAAAGTGGTTTATGAAATTTGGCACAGCTTGACGTGGAACGAGAGTTTATGACAGTCATGTTGTTAGAAGTTTTTAATAAACCCTTTCCCTCATAAAATTGGTTCTCTGCTTCGGGGCAAAAAATCAGTCGAAGAATAATTTCTTCAACGGTTCCGACAGTTTGGCTGCTCGCACGAGTACAGGGCGTCATGCTGTCTCGTGCGAGTGTATAGCAATTCCCAACCAGCCGGCGACTGCCGAGAAGGATTAATGTCGGTATAAACAACGAAAGAGTTCCGGTTTTTGTTTTGCAGTAAAATTGTTCTTTCAATAGTTAACGGGCACGTCTATCACTATTTCTAATTACAAAATGGCGAAATATGGTAAAAGACAATAGATGCAAAATTTCACGAAATGAGAACAGATTGGACCACTCTTCGCTTCGTTTTTGGATTTTTTCAAAGGTCGGTATGCACCCGTAACACTTATGATCTATACATTGTCAGTGACTGTACTCAAAACTGTAGCATTCGAAAGTAGTCTTCGTAAGGGCTTTTTTTTAATCAACGATGCTTGCGGTAAGAGCTCCGATGTCGTTTAGGTCGCACTACCGAGCGGGTGAATTAGGACGCTTCACACATAGCAGATTGGAATGCAACCGCTATACAATTACACTGCTGAAACGCCCAGAGGCCGGCAATGAACGCAGTAGGAATATTTCTAGGATCGAGGTGATGCCCAGAATCCGAGAATCATTTTGAAATCCAAGATGGGGACTTTCGGTTTAACAAAACAGCCCAAACTGGCTAAACAAACACCACGATATGAATACTCCTGGAAATGGCGGAAATCAACTCCAGACTTCATGTTTAAATTCAAGATAGCGACTTCTTGTTTCTGGAATATAGCCAAAAATTACCAAACACCATTAAACGTGAGTAAACAAACCCGAAATGGACTCCATTTTGAAATTGAACATGGTAGCTCCGAGTTTTGAAATACAGCTTAGTCAGTGCGTCTTGAACTGTCCTACAGATCTGACCTGTTTTCGGTTGCTTGTGGACTGGTCTTTGACTGCCTATAGCTGCAAAGTTTGTGTTTTGTCAGTGCGTCTTTTAAAGACTACCCGAAAGTTATTTCACGTCAGCCTTTTCAAGACTACCTATTTTTCAGTTTAACATTGGTTTTTAACATTTTTCGTTTCACCTGAAATGACAGGACGAAAAAAGAAACCGCGCATCACTCTACGAGGGGAAAGATAGAGCATTCTCTCTCGGACAATTCGAGTGTATGCAGCGAAAATATGTTTAATATTTTACCCGAGCAAGAAAGCGGCGAAATGGAAGTTATTGCTAATGAATCTATACAAAAAATAATTTCTTTTAAAAAGGAAAAAGTTTCGCCTATTGTGGTCACTATTTCTTCGGAATTTAATGTTTTTGAAAAGCAACTTTCAACGTTTGTTTCTGACGTTAAAGTTACCCATCAAATTGTTCGTAGAGGCGAATGCCGCTTATTAGCTTAGTCAATTAAGGGCCATAATCGTCTTGTTCAGTATTTAACTGACAATATGTAACGATCAAACCGCGGATGAGACTAAACTTACTTTAACAGAATTGCTTAGCATAGCTACTACCCAAGTAAAAAAATCACGAGACGAAAACAGTCAGAGAGCTGGAATTTTCCTTGTTAATTATTTAATTCTTTTTAACCGCACTGTGGTTAACAATTTGAAGTTTTTTGACAAAGCATATGCTATCTATAATGTGCGAGTAAAGAGAGAATTATATCGGAAGTTTGGCGGAGGGGAATAAATCACCCAATGCCGTTTTTGCCAACATTTTGTAACATGTACCAAAAATGCCTCATTTGTGGAGATTCTTCTTATAAAAAGGGCATATGTCTTGTGAAAGAGAGTAAAAATTTTCGCTGTGCTAATTGTAACGGCAACCATATGTCAAAATTCTATCAATGCCCAGTCCGTTTAGCAATTGTTAAGGCAAATTCAATTTCCCATTAAAAACAAGGTTCAAAACAAAATTCTCCTAGCGTACAAGTTGTACCGCCCAATTTTTCTACTCCTTGGCATACCCGTCTAACGTATGCACAGGTTGCAGGTAGTTCGAGCATTATTCTGCCTAATGTAGGTAGTTCGAAAATGACCGTTAATGTGGGGGGTAAACAAAAAACGGTAGAAAAAAATACATTGATTACCCCACCTAATGTTGCTACCGAAAATATTTTTTCTAATGTCAACTGCCTGGGGCCTATTACGACAGGTGAACTCTCTTCTCTGAAACAGGCAATGTTCGATCTTAAGAACACCTTGTTGCAGGCAAATTTCATGTTTGAGACTATTCAAATTGGAACAAATTTTACACTTAAAATTGTTTTTAATTTAAAATTTAAAAACCTAAATTAATCCACCTAGCGGTCAGACCCAGCCTTTCTCATTCAATTTTTTATTTGTAAAAATAGATGTACATGAACCCTTCAATCCAATAAATGTATATTCACTCTTTAGGTTCTAAAATATTGATGTTGTAATCTTTACATATAAAAATGCAGTCAAGTCTGTCTGTCTGTCTAATCCATATAGGCCCGAAAACTACCGAACCGATCGACGTGAAAATGTGTATGTAGGGGTTTTTGGTGCCGATAAAGGTTCCTATGATAGTTTAAGACCCCTCCCTCTTCTGGAAGGGAGGAGTCCCATACAAATGAAACATAAATTTCTGCAAAACTCAAGAACAAACCAAGCAAATGAAACCGAATTTGGCATGTGGATGTTTGAAGGGGTAACTAATATGTCCATAATAGTTGGATGAAACACAAATTTGTGCACATCTCGAGAACTAATCAACCAAATGGAACAAAATTTGGCAGGTTAATGTTTTTAGTGGTAACAAATATGTACATAATGGTTTGAAACCCGACTCCCTCTTCTATAAGGGAGGGATCCCATGAAAATGAAACACAAATTTCGCACAGCTCAAGAACCAATCAAGAAAATACAACCAAATTTGGTATGTGAATATTTTTAGAGGTAACAAATATGTCCATAATGGTTTGACGCCCCTCCCTCTTCTGGAAGTACATGTTTCTTCACAAATTTTTGCACATCTCGCGAACTAATCAACTCAATGGTACTATATTGGCAGGTGAATGTTTTTAGTGGTAACAAATATGTTCCATAATCGACCTCAGACAACATTTTGGATTGTAAGATGGCAACTTCCGGTTCCTGGAAAACAGCCGAAAATGGCCGATTTCCACCCAATATAATAATATCCGGATCTATAATAATACACAGGAGCTAAAATCGACCACAGATAGCATTTTAAATTCTAAGATGGCGACTTCCGGTTTCTGAAAACAGCAGAAAATGACCAAATACCACCCAATATGAGTTTTTCTTTAACCAGTATGCCGTTCAAAATCCAGAAATTGTCTCCAAATGCCATTATTAAATCCAAAATGGCGACTTCCGGTGTCGGAAAAACAGCGGCAAATGACCAAATACCACCCAATATGGGTATTTCCGGAACCGTAATGATGCACTGGAGCCACAAATCGACTTCAGACAACATTTTGAATTGTAAGATGGCAACTTCCGGTTTCTGGAAAACAGCCTGAAATGGACGATTCCCATCAAATATCAGTATTTCTGGAACCAGAAAGATGCACAGAAGCTGAAAATTGATCACAGACACAATCTTGAATTTTAAGATGGTGACTTCCGGTGTCTGGCAAACAGCCGGAAATGACCAAATACCATTCAATATGAATGTTTTCGGAACCAGAATTACGCCCAGATGCCAGAAATTGCTTTCACAGGCAACTTTAAAGTCCAAAATGACGACTTTCGGCTTCTGAAAAACAGCCCAAAGTGACCAAATATCACCCAATATGAGTTTTTCTTTAACCAGTATCCTAAATAACATTTTGCAATCCAAGATGGCGACTACCGGTTTGTGAAAAACAGCCTAAAATAAACAAATACTATCCAATATGAGTATCTCTGGAACCAGAATGATGCAAGGAGCTAACAATTGACCTCAGGCACCATTTTGAATTGCTAAATGGCAACTTATAGGCAACAGTCGGAAATGACCGAATAATACTCAATATGAATATTTCCGTAAACGTGATGATGCATAGAAACCAAACATTGACTCTGGACACTATTTTGAATTTGAAGACGACCACTTTTAGTTTCTGGAAAACAACCAAAAATACCTCCCAATATGGGTATTTCCGGTGTCAGATTGATGCCAGAAAGTCTGCTGAGAATGACAGAATACCACCCAATATGAATATATTCAGAATTAAGGCGATGTACAGAAGCCAAAAGACGAGGATGTTGTCATTTCGATAAAACCAATCATTTCAAACGATTTGTTATTTGACTTTGATCATATCCTATGGCCGATTCGTCGTGCATTTGCAGACTTCAAACAAACCGCAAGGAATCAACGAACTTGGAACGTTCAAATAGTACGACATCACATTTAAATTATGTTGAGGCCACATATATCAATCAAAGCAGGTATAGTTTTAAATAGCCGTTGAATTTCTCTTCTTTCCATAACTTTTGAGCCACATATCAAATTGTTATGAAGTTTGTTATTTGTAAGTTTGAGAGATGACTCGTTCGTATGACACTAGTTATGTTCAAATAATTCATGTAATCTTTGAGATAATAGACTTTCGTTGTTTTATTAACAATTTAATACAAAACGGTTGCTTAAGTTCGATTATAATCAAATGAAATGGGAACGTGTAGGGCAGCCAAACTTTGAAACCACGTGTTCAATCATAATTCATCAGTTAACCCTTAACTAGCCCGCTCATATGATAATAATCAAATCGGTTGTGTAGTTTCTGACATAATGAAGTTTCGTGATTTTCACAAGTCGGCACATTACAAATGAAGTTACAGTTCGATTACAGTAAAATTCAATAGGGTCTTTTGAGTCAGCTAGACCATTAATTTGACACTAATTTTGTGGAAATCGGGTCAGCCATCTTTTAGAAAAGAGAGTGAGTCCAAGTAGTCTTCGGAATATGTTCCTTTGCATAGCTGGATTTCACATTTTTAAACATAACAGGCAAAGTAATAGTCCGATTGCAAAACAAATCAATAGGGTCTTATGGGGCAATTAGACCTTCCATTTGACACTGATTTTATGAAAATCGGTACAGCCATCTCTGAGAAACATGAGTGAGATTAAACAGTCTTCAGAACACGTTTCTTTTCATAACTTTTTAACCACACGTTCAATCTTCATGAAATTCAAAACTTAAGGGTTTTCTAGGTAGCCCGTTCTTTTGAGACCAATTTTGTTCAAATCGGTTGTGTAGTTTCTGAGATATTGATGTTTCATGATTTTCACATTTTTAAACATAACCTCTAAACTAAAAATCCGATTACAGTAAAATTCAATAGGGTCTTATGGGGCAACAAGACCTTTGCAATTAATTTCATGAAAATCGGTCCAGCCATCTCTGAGAAAAGTGAGTGAGAATAAAAATCTGCACATACACACACACATACACACACACACACACACACACACACACATACATACAGAAAATGCTCAGCTCGTCGAGCTGAGTCGAGTGATATATGCCATTCGGCCCTTTGGAGCACTTTTATACTTTCGGTTTTGCAGGTGATTGCTATACCTTTCTAGGAGAAAGGCAAAAATGATTGTGAATAAATCATTCAAAATTTTAAATGCTCGCTCACTGAAAGCCAATGAGAATGAGCTTTTTAATTTTTTAACAGTAAATGATGTGCACATTGCAATTATTACTGAAACATTTCTGAAAAAAATATGATCCCAATTACGTGGTTCATAGATATGATAGAATTCAGGGTCCTGGCAGTGGAGTTGCAATTGTGATCCATCGCCGAATCAAATATCTTGAGACGAAAGTTATTGAAAATTTACGAATCGAAGTTCAAACTGAACTTGGGATTTTATTTATTGCCTCAGCATATTTAACATTCCAATGCACACGCGAGCACAAAAATTATTATGAAGGTGATTTACAAAAACTCACCGGAAATTGTTCAATTTTTTTTATAATCGGCGATTTTAACGCTCAACATCGATCGTGGAATAATTCTCAAAGTAATTCCAATGGCAAAATTTTATTCAATGATTGTTCCTCAGTATAATATTCTATTTTGTCTCCGTATGGTCCTGCATGTTTTTCTTCTGTAAGAAATCCGTCAACAATTGATTTGCTACTAACAGATCAAAGTCAAGTATGTAGTGAAATAATCACACATGCTGATTTTGATTCTGATCATTTTCCAATAACTTTTCCTGTATCACATGAATCAGTTTTAAACCCTATGAGCTCTTTTTTTAATTATAACAAGGCTAATTGGGAAACATACAAAACTCAGGGTGGCCAGCGAACCGGGAAAACCGGGAAAAAGCCGGGAATTCGAAAATGAACCGGGAAAAGCCGGAAATTTCAATACTAAACCGGGAAATTTGTCATATTTTTTTTAACATAATTTTTCGTTTACTACATGCTTGGGATCTGTTGTATAAGTTCATGCTATACATTTTCTGCCAACTCACAAACACTGGAAGACTCAAGGAACCATTTAGTTGGTCTCGGGGTAAGATGCTAGAGTAACAAGCCAGTCGTCATATGTTAGAATCTCGGCTAAGAGAGACGACCGTTAGAGTCAATAGGATCCTAGCGCTAGCCCCGCAATTGTTCTGTACACTAACAGTTCGCTGCGATTGTTTTTCTCTAATTTGTCTACCTTCTCATTCGCACTGATTAGGGCTTCAACAGTAAGTGGCGATCAAACATCAAAACAATCATCACTTTACAGGATCAACGTCTAATGTCATTTATGTCTGAGTTTGTTTCAAAGATGTGTACCGAATTATTCATAATTGACGTAAAAATATTCTTTTAAAAGAAACAAGATTTGAATTTCAGATTACAAATCGCCAATAAAAACTTACAAAACCCAGGGGAAGTTTAAACTTTAAATAACTAAAAAATATTTTGAAGGCCAGAGGAGTCAAGAATGATTCCAATTAGGCTTTATATTTCAACTTGAAATAGGCAAAAACTAAACTATGATAAAAAATATTCAAAACCCAAAACAAGTAACGCCTACACCAACCACCAACGTCATAGGTGTCGATGGTTGTGTGGTGACGTTATCCACTAACACTCAACCAAAACTGATCTAGATTCAATTCTCCAGAGATTTTCTAAGGCGAAAAATCTCTGGATTCTTCTATCGCATGGGAAATTGAAGCCATTGGTGCCGGTCCGTTAATCAACGGGCCGTTAGTTAAGATTCTAGTAGGAGTCGCCTTGCCGGGTGTCGGGGATTAATACAATAGTGGCGGAAATAGACCGACAAAAAATAAGCAGAAAAAAAAAACGTAACCTAACCCGTTCCCGGCCGGTGATGCCATATGGCATCACCTGACATTCGAACTTTGATTTGAGTTCAACAATTATACTTGAAAACTTGCACGACGATACTATTCAGCATTGTTGGAGAATAGATTGATGTTCAATATGCAATACAGTTTGTGTTAATTATGCATATAGTTGATTAGTAATAAAAGTTTAAAGTTCATTGCTTGAGGTAAAAACTGATTTTTCTCCACCGGGAATGGGTTAAGCTTAAATCCGCTTGAGAAAATGTCTTGAGGCCAGAAATTTCAAAAATCGATTTTAAAGAATTTACGTTTTCAAAGACCAGAGGTAACGAAAATAATTTAAAATTCAATTCAAAATTTATGAAATAGTATTGTAGAGGCTTGAAAATGCAGAGCCTGTCTTTGTTTTTGTTTTCTCAAATTGCTTGCATACACCTCCAAAATCAGAAAGACTTATTTTTCAAATAAAAAAGTCAAAACTATAAAGGTCAAAGCGAAAATTATTCGCTTAAAATAAACCTGGAATAATACCACGTAAGGATAACAATGGTATCAAATTAGTCCTTTCTTTATTGTCAAGGCAAAGACTGAGCCTCAAGAGATCCTTGAGAAAACGGAAAAAATATTTTGAACGACAGAAATATGCACAATTGTTCATAATTCACAACTCACAACTGCCATGAAACTTTGACAGAGACTAGAAAAAGATAATAAATATGTTCAAATATTTCTGAAGCTCTTCGATAAAAGTCAGCAATCAGATTTTAATTTAAAGTCAGAAATGCACCAAAAACATAAAAATATTCAGTTATAATATAAAAGTAAGAAATTAATTTTTTTTAATACATTTTTGATGTAAATTCGGAAATGTAGAACGCGGATTCAGAAAACACAAAGCAAGCTTCTTATTTAGCTCAAAAAGGCAAAAATTGTTTCTAAGTAGCAGTAAAATTGTATTGAAGCCTGAAAGAAACTAACAAGAACTCTACTGCCTTCTAAATTTTTGCTGGGACTAGGACTAGCAAGACTCTAAACTTTGTTCAAAGAATAAACTTTTGATTTAGAAACAAATTTTTAAACCAGCAATGCTTTATGCTGTACTGATCTTGTCAAGTTTGTTGTTCAATAATAAGGGAAAAAACGCTTCAAAGGATTCGGAATAAAATGATTTGAAACGTCCCCTTTAGTTTGTGCACTTGAATAACATAGTCTTACTGGTGTTGTAACATTAGAAGCTATGTCAAATAAAGTTATTAGCAATTTTCGACAAAAATCGTTGCAATTCTCAATTTCTATGATAAGCTCTTTTTATAGCCAATAAGTTAGTTTTAAGTTTATTGCCCTTTTTTGACAAGTAGGTTTAAATCCTTACGAATGCTAAGTCTTAATTTCGAAACAAACAAATTCGAACAATAAAAATTACAAATTCCTAAAAGTGTTGAGAAGTCACCATTTGTGATTGGCCACACAAACTTACTATTTACTAATAATTATTATAAAAACCATAGCTAATGTCAAACCCTCTTCTAAAAAAAATCACATTTTACATGTTAAAGAAAAATTAGTGCTGTCTCACTATCAATCTTTCATCATTTAGCTGATAAAATAATAGTTGCTACTGAACAGAAAACCAAACCTAAAGTTAACAGTGACTGTTTGTTCGTTTCGGGACAAATCGTTCAGATTTTGTTATTGAGTAGTCCATGTTAACTCATGTATTTGAGAATACTACTTTTTTACGATTTATTTTAAGACCTCAATAATTTTTAGTATTTCAGGCAAATAGGGAACACAAAGTTTAACCAAATTGTTATGTTTGTACTTTATATCTTGTGTAAATGGAACTTTAAAGTTAGTTTTATTGGATGCGCATAAATTCTTCTGTTTAGCAACCAACAGATAGTTATTCATTCATTGAAAAAAACCTAAATTAATCCACCTAGCGGTCAGACCCAGCCTTTCTCCTTCAAATTTTTATTTGTAAAAATAAATTTACATGAACGCTTCAATCCAATAAATGTATATTCACTCTTTAAGTTCTAAAATATTGATGTTGTAATCTATACATATAAAAATGCAGTCCGATCTGTCTGTCTGTTTGATCCATATAGGCTCGAAAACAATGTTGTTAATCGATAATTTATTGAAAACGTCGATAACGATACCTGTTATTGTTTATTTTCCTGATGAGACGCGAAACATAAACAAATATGGAAAAGTTTCTTCCTGTTGCCTAGTGATGTTTCGTCTCCAACCCTCCGAAGTGAAAAAAACGTTTCCTCACCGATAACGTCTAGTGACTATCGTCATCGCCGATATCGTTAATGTTTGAAGACGCTATCGTCATCGTAAATAAAGATACCATACGTTATTGGTAGGGGCGATGACGATTATCGACGATAATCTATCGTATTAACAACCTTGCTCGAAAACTAACATAACAAACAAACATAAAACATAAATTTCTACACAACTCAAGAACAAACCAAGCAAATGAAACCGAATTTGGCATGTGGATTTTAAGGGGTAACAAATATGTCCATAATAGTTGGATGAAACACAAATTTCTGCACATCTCGCGAACTAATCAACTAAATGGAACCATATTTGGTAGGTGAATGTTTTTAGTGGTAACAAATATGTTCCATAATCGACCTCAGGCAACATTTGGGATTGTAAGATGACAACTTCTGGGTTCTGGAAAACAGCCAAAAATGGCCGATTTCCGTCTAACATGAGTATCTCCTGATCTAAAATGATACACAGCAGCTGTAATCGACCACAGACCCCATTTTGGATTATAGGTTGGCGACTTCCGGTTCCTGGTAAACAGCCGAAAATGATCGAATAACACCCAATATGGGTGTTTCTTCAACCAGAATGACGCTCAGAGGCTAGAAATTATTTTAAATACCATTTTGAAATCCAAGATGGCGACTTCCGGTTTGTGTAAAAACAGCCTAAAATAACCAAATACCATCCAATATGAGTATCTCCGGAACCAGAATGATCAACGAGCTAACAATTGACCTCAGACACTATTTTGAATTGCTAAATGGCAACTTCTAGGTCGAAAATGACCGAATAATACTCAATATGGATATTTCCGAATCGAGATGATGCATAGAAACCAAACATTAACCCTGGACACCATTTTGAATTTAAAGACGTCCACTTTAAGTTTTTGGAATTTCCGGTGTCAGATTGATGCTAGAAAATCTGCTGAAATTGACCGAATACCACCCAATATGAATATATTCAGCATTAAGGCGATGTCCACAAGCCAAAAGTCGAGGATGTTGTCATTTCGATTAAAACCAATCATTTCAAACGATTTGTTATTTGACTTTGATCATATCCTATGGCCGATTCGTCGTGCATTTGCAGTTTTTAAACACTTCGCAAGGAATTAATGAATTTGGAACGTTCAATTAGTACGATACCACATTTAATTTATGTTGATGCCACATATATCGATCAAAGCAGGTAAAGTTTTAAATAGTCTTTGAATTTCATTTCTTTCCATAACTTTTGAGCCACTTATCAAATTGCTATGAAGTTTGTTATTTGTGAGTTTGAGACAGTTCAATGTTCAAATGTCAGTCATGTTCATTGACAGTCATTAAATTGACAGTCATGTTCAAATGAGTCATATTATCTTTGAGATAATAGACTTTCGTTGTTTTGTTAACAATTTAATACATAACGGTTGCTTAAGTTTGATTATAATCAAATGAAATGGGAACGTATAGGGCAGCCAAACTTTGAAACCACGTGTTCAATCATAATTCTTCAGTTAACTCTCAACTAGCCCGCCCATCTGATAATCCTATTGATCAAATCGGTTGTGTAGTTTCTGAGATAATGAAGTTCGATTACAGTAAAATTCAATAGGGTGTTATGAGGCAGCTAGACCTTTCATTTGACACTAATTTTGTGGGAATCGGGTCAGCCATCTCTGAGAAATATGAGTGAGTCCAAGTAGTCTTCGGAATATGTTCCTTTTCATAGCCGGATTTCACATTTTTAAACATAACAGTCAAAGTAATAGTTCGATATCAAAATAAATCAATAGGGTCTCATGGGGCAACTAGACCTTCCATTTGAAACTGATTTTATGAAGATCGGTCTAGCCATCTCTGAGAAACATGAGTGAGATTAAACAGTCTTCAGAAGACGTTTCTTTTCATAACTTTTGAACCACAAGTTAAATCTTTATAAAACTCAAAACTTTAGGGTTTTTCAGGTAGCCCGTTCTTTTGAGACCAATTTTGTTCAAATCGGTTGTGTAGTTTTTGAGATAATGATGTTTCATGATTTTTACATTTTGATACATAACCTCTAAACTAAAAATCCGATTACAATAAAATTCAATAGGGTCTTATGGGACAACAAGACCTCTCATTTGCAATTAATTTCATGAAAATCGGACCAGCCATCTCTGAGAAAAGTGAGTGAGAATAAAAATCTGCACATACACACACACACACATACACACACACACACACATACATAAAATGCTCAGCTCGTCGAGCTGAGTCGAGTGATATATGCCATTCGGCCCTTTGGAGCACTTTTATACTTTCGGTTTTGCAAGTGATTGCTATACCTTTCTAGGAGAAAGGCAAAAATGTTTGTTTTCGCATTTGATTAAATAGCACGAATTTGTTTCCTTATTCAAACGTTATCGAACCGTTGCCAAGGCTATAAAGTTGTGACATATTTACCCACATTTGGAACGTGAAAACAAGCGTTTACAACGCATGGTGTTTGTTTTTTTTTTTTTCATTGAATCACAGTTGTATATCAATATTATGTGATACCAGGACTGTTTTAAATTGCAGTAAACCTGCCCGTTACATGCAGTACGTGAAATTTACGAACTGTATGGCAGTCAGTTGATTAAATATTTTACGCATTATCTTGTAATGTTTTTGTTTTAAATTTTTCTAGACATAATTTTTTTCTATAAGTTTCTATGCCAATAGGAAATAATTTCAAACTTTGTTTGAGTCGGTGTTCTTTTGAATTGTGATTTTTTCCGCCTCCATCTAACAAAATGCATTGAATCGAAAATGCTCTTTCGGAATTTGTTCCCCTGACTCCC
Source organism: Wyeomyia smithii (assembly GCF_029784165.1). NCBI lineage: Eukaryota > Metazoa > Arthropoda > Insecta > Diptera > Culicidae > Wyeomyia > Wyeomyia smithii. The sequence continues at coordinate 45,443,825 of NC_073695.1, read as the reverse complement.
AATCGTCACCCATACACTAACCCCTGCACCTAGTATATCCTGTAGCGAAACTTAACGGGCTTGCCTCTCACTCCAAGAGCGTTTAATTTTCCGCAACACAACTTTTCATTCTGCATTCCAGACCACTTCCTCTCCCGGCGAGGACCCAAGCGTACATATCCTTGACTTCCATTGTTCACCCCCAACACTTCACTCTGTGCTTTTTTGTTCTTTCTTGGCTTTCAGCACGCGAGTCCAATCATTCTCTCGTTTTGTACACAGGAAATTTTTCGCTACCGTGGAATTTGCCATAAACTTTACCTATTCATGCAATCAGTCGCGGCCGCTTCGGGGATAGGCCCTCCTTCGATAACAGCAACAATACGAGCCGAAAGCGAAAAGCTTTCTAATTTAGACCAAAATACGCTTGCTTCTATGGATGTAAAAATAGAACCGCACTTTTGAAAGAATGATGATGGTGATATGTATTGTGTCGAAAAGGCTGGCTGTCGTTTTCGTTTTCGCTTCGATGATAGAGAAAACTTTTCACCACAATGATTGCTTTTTCCTTTAAACACCACGGACAGAAAGAGAGCACACCGGAAGTGAAAAAAAACACAGGATAGACTTTGACTAGGGGTTGAGTTTTCCGAGACTAGTTAGTGGAAGAAAGTGACGAAAAGCGGCTGTGACAGCACCAGAGTCTAGTCGCGTGACCCTTCGAGGCGATGCCGTGTTATGCGCTAGATGTTACCCGCACAAAGTTCTCTGTTGAACTGAAATTCTGGCGAGGGAGGAAAACCGACGAGTTTTCCAACCCAGCACTGCGTCACTGTTGGGAGCGCGAAAGGCGAGTGAGAATTTGCGGGAGAGTGAGTTACTGGCTATAGCGAATAATATAACAACACAACACAAAGTTGGATGCTCACTGCAGCATTTTTCATACGGCGGGCGCATAGCAGGAAGAGTGGTTCCATTATTTCTCGCTCACGCTCTGTTTGCGCCATAAAAAGGTACGGTGTTGATCATGTGCGGTTACGCGGCTCCGAAGAGTGTTCCGCATAGGATTATGAAGAGCATTGTTGGTTAAAGTAGCTGATTGTTTTCAGGACTACTTGTTGTGCATGTACTTATCTACGGGGTGGAAAGTAATAATTAATTTACCTTCTTTTGTGCTTCTCTTTACAGGCGTCTTACGCTGATTAACTTAAGCTTGTTACTGAACAATCGTTCGAGGAACCATTTCGAGTATTCGTTCAAGTTCTACCAGTTGCAAGATGATGATTTTGAATTTAAAAACTACGAGCAAATATTACAAGCAGAGGATATTATATCTGACGTACCGCTGTTCCAGCAGGAGTGGGGCATACCGAAGGTTAGTACCTCCGATGTGTAGATATTTTAACACTTAACTATCGTCTATAATTTCAGATTAACGCACTTCACTCTGAGCAAACGGCTGTCTTTATCGCCACGATGAAACTTTCCTCAGCGCTTGATCAACGAGAATTTTCCACCGTTTTTGAATGTTTCGTAAACTATAACGTCGCTACGGTGGAGCAAGATTTATGCGACCCCCTACAGCTGTTCGTGGGAAACGTTGAGGTAACCAGAAAAGACCTCTACAGTCAGAGGTTGGCAATTTCTTTCGATGACCAACGATACCTAGCCAATGATCTGCTAGCAGTGACGGCAACATCGGAGTTCCTGTCTCTCAAAATCACGTTTCTAAAAAATGCCACCTATGGGCTTGACCGCTTTTGCAGAGAAGAATTAAAATTTCACCAAGTAAGCTTACCCTCTGGCACGGATCAGCAGGTAGGTGGTGCTATTTTTTTTTTTTTTGAGTCATTTCGATTGATAGCAAATCTTTTGTCTGTCCGAATCATATAGGAACCTTCGTGCTTATTTTACTATGCTGATAGCGGATACTGGCAGGCGGTGTTGATAAGATTAGACGAGCAGAAAACATCCACACAAAAGATAAAACTCTACGCTAGGTAAAACAAATTTGTTTTTATCTATTCAATAGCTTTTGATATAGCCATTCAATATTTTCCTTTCAGATACAAACATCAAATTTTTACATTCCTACAAGCTATTCATTCCGATTATGAAGAGCAGTGTTCTGTTACTCTCTCAGAAAATCAAACCCCATCGCTGTTGGAGTTCAAAGAGAGTATACTGAAAGAACTGAAGATAAAAATCGATAATCCATCAGCCACACAGGAGATCCTTTCTCGCGAACTAAAAACCGACTGTATCTATTCAACACTAAAAATAAACTGAATCAGGCAAGACCCGTTTCTTCCAAGACCGTCGCTGTTTTCATTGTACCGGTTATCCTCGTCGCGCAGGATTTCAACGGAAACGAAAACTAACGGATCGTCCGAGGGTAAATAATGGCAAGTGGTTGAACAGAACTGGACGTGGATCAGCTTCCAGATTACCGATGGGACGTTCTCGACAACTGGTCAAATGAACCGTTACAATAAGTATGTATATTATACCTGAACGCCAGTCTGAAAACTGCGATCGTTGCTAGCAGTTGGTCATTTTTACTCGATTGGTTTTTTTTTTGAAATTATGATGACTATTACTGGTACCTAATTACTATGGCTATTGTGGTGACATAACGGTAAGCAACTAATTTTTGCATTCGGCTTGTATTTGAGCAAAAAGTAAGTCATTGGTTAACGATGATCGCAATGAAGCGTTATTGGTAATGCAAAAAGAACAGTTTCGACCGCAATTTGCCTACCAATAGAAGGATTAAATCACGGGCAACTTGGTAAAAGTTGAGAAGTAACAAATGTGAACAAACATTTTTAACTGTACCTAACAGTTCAATTCTTTTTCAGCTATATATTAAAAAAACCTTTCATGTTTGCAAAAAAGCACGTTTCTATTGCGTAAAACACTCACTTTTTATATTTCTAAGAAAGACGAAAAAATAGAGGAGACTGGGTGTACTGCTGAGCGAAACGGTGTTTTTTCTTTAACTGTGCGTGTTTAAAATATTAAAAACTTATTTTTAATGAGTTGCAGAGCGGGTTAAGGAAAATAATTGTGTTAAAAGTGAAGACTAGTGACGTAGTTTACTCAGCAAGTTGAAGTACTTGCCAAAGCTTTGCAATAAACTGTAGAAAATACTATTCTAATCAGGTACAAGGCAGCAAGACGCAATGGCGGCGGCAACGACAGATAAGTAAAACTGTATCTTACACAGTACAGAAAAATGCTAGTTTTCTTCCCTACCAAAGGAGATTTTATAATCCTTCGTTTACTCATATATTATATAATATTTTATATATTTTATTATAATTTTATCGACCTCGCGAAACCCATAATTGCTAAGGTGAGCCCCATTCTTTCCAACGTGACGGATGCTAGAGTTTTCCAATAAGATCCACCGCTGCGAATTTTCCAATAAGATCATATTCATTATCTCACTCTCACGCGATGGCTATTCAAGAATAAGAAGACTGTATTATTTAGGTGACGGCAGTGAAAGAGAACCTAGTGCAATCTCTCCTTTTCCCACGTGGGCATGGACAATATAGCAACGAAGTCTGCTTCTTTTAATATTAGTGTGGTATAGATCATTGCACGATGACGTCACAAAACAAGAAGAAGAAAGAGATTCGACAGTTGTCGCGGGTTTGTTTACATAGAAACATTTTCGACCCGAATAAAAATGCGGGAGTGTCTTGTTAAAAATTGCGTTTCCAAGAATAAACCAAAAGATCACAGTAATGAATTTGCATAGGCGGAGAATTTTTCCATCTTTTTTGTACTCGTATCATTCATTTTCACTCCTATCGCTTAAAAAGTGAACGGAACACTCTGTAAACAAATCCGTGGGAAGTGTCAGAAAAGTGAGGTTATTTTTCGTGTGCAATGATCTATAGATTAGTTAGTCAGGAATACCAGTAGCGATTCCAGATCTGCTGATTTTTTTTATTTCCCTTTTACGAAACACCAACCAACATGAATAAGTTTAACTCGGTCGATGAATATCGCAATTGATCTAATTATTACGTGATGTATTCTTTTCAAAATCTGCGTATGTCGAAAGACGTCTTCTTTTCTGAGAGGAAGGGGAATTTTGATCAGGAAAATATTGGAATGATTCTGGTGGTGGATGGACTTCACCTAACCAGAATCTTATGCTTTATTTTTAGATTTTTCTAGCTTTTGAGTAGTCGTTTTAAATACTATTTCATAATCATGACTAGTTTGGCGTTTTGTCCGCAAATTTGAGACTACGTTTTGGCAAATATGTGTACCTGCATTTTTTTTTTAATTTTTGGGGCTTTGTATGCATGGAACTTTGCCAATTTTTGTATTTAATAGGCGACTCTTGCGTTGACAAATAAAGTTAATCGACGTGAAACGCCGCGTCCCTACGCGTATACATTGGTAGGAAGGAATAGAGCGGTCGTGCATGAATTGGTCTCAAATCAGGAAATCGCTTTTTAAAAACAAACGATCGTCGTTAGTCGATCTGTTAAGCAGAAAGCCAGATGTCTGGGTGACCGAGTATCTAGAGACTTCGCGTCGATACCTTCCATGAGTTCGTGTTTTATACAGATAGATAATTAACGCGATATAATTGTCGATATAACCTCACCGAGAAAACAAAAGTGGCGAGACGTTAACGTTGATAGAACTTTCGTAGCATTCGTAACATTGTGTAGTCGGCTGAGATAAATCAATGGGATATTCTTTTCGGTAGTTACTAAATGATTTGCTAAGGAAATGTTCAAATATTTTAGTCTGTCTCAATTTAGTCGCAGGTACGGATTCCTCGCATGCGTTTTTTACCGTGGTATATCAAACAAAATGAGTTCGGATCGCGTAATAATTTTCGCGGAGGTTATTTTGAACTTAGAGGCGCGATATTTGTTATTATGAACTCGGTACCCGAACTCAGCGCATCGTTGAAACCTGCTGCAACGCTACCCTTTCCTCCAACATCCCAGTGATTTCTCGTGGAAGTGCAGAGGTGTTCTCGGCTTCAAATAAAGCGAGTATCACGTCAACATATTCATATACACATTCCTTCTTTGACCTGCATTCGGATGCGGCCGGCGCTGGTATTGCCAGATATAAAGATAAGGGTCACCAATTTTTACACATCGAGGATGAATGTTAGTCCCAAGCATCATCCATTGGTTCTCTGTGTAATTACAGCTGATCTGGCAATAACGGAGTAGCAACCGCGGGCAGTCAATCATGCTCATGCTCATGCTCTAAGAAAGACGAAAAAATATTTTTTAAAACAAACGCCTTTGTTACTTTCGACCGTTTGATTCGCCGGTCGAATGTATAATAAATCTGTTAATGAAAGTCTGTTTTTGGGCCGTATTACAGGAGCTCGAGTCGCCTCTTGTAATAGTACCCTTTATTTTTTATTTACGTCATTTACGTTTACGTCAATATTTTGCTAAAAAGTGAGCTATTTCAATTTTTACTTATGGGTTAGCATTAAACAAACTGATGAATGACAATGCTAAAACTTGGAATGATTGAAAATATTATACCAAATGATTGAAAATATTTTATTGGGTTGAGTCATACGTAATTTCGGTTTAGAACAAAAGATTCCTACACTTGTATTTTCGACCAATTGCCTAAACTCCAACCATCTAACCTAAATATCATTCGACCGTAGACACTTCAATTGTCTTTACCAAAATACAAATAACTGAATCGATTAGGTAGTGATCATACAACAGTGGCTGAAAGATGGAACAGAAAAGTGAGGAATATCGGCATGTTCTATTGTTCTACTACTGAAAAGGGAAGAACGCAGTACAGGCACATAAAAAATTGTGCGATGTGTACGGTGCAGACTGCTTAACAGAACTCCAATGCCAGAATTGGTTTGCCAAATTTTGTTCCGGTAATTTTAATGTAAAAGATGCGCCACGTTCAGGAAGACCAGTTGTAGCTGAGGACGACAAAATAAAGACAATCACCCTTATTCTTGTTTACGGCCGTATCGCTTTCGTACGTAAGCAGCAGCGGCGTACGAATGCGATACGAACACATACGAAGCCGATTCGTTCTAACCAATTCGAGCTTTCGAACATCGTTGCTTTCGTACGAACGTGCCATTCTTGTTTACGTACGTATGCGTATCCGTATTCTTTTTGCTCTCGTTCGCAAACGTCAGTCAAAAGTTGCGAATCGCTGTACGTATCGCTTTACGAATCTCCGGCGCCGGTAGTTTTTTCTCGTTTTTTCTGCTATTTGGTGTTAGTTTTTTGACAAAATTGAATAAGACGAAGAAAATTTATTGCTTAGTGAAGTGTGTACCATTCTGAAAAACATTAGTGATTTTCAAAAAACTCCGATTTCAGAAAAGGAACAGCAACGCCAGTCGAAAGTTGCGAATGGTTTTACGAATCACCGTCGCCGCGGGCTTATTTTCGTTTCTATGCTGTTTTGTGCTAGTTTTTTTACTTGAAAAATCGATTAAAACAAGAGAGAGCTTTTTGTTTAGCTAAGTGTCGAATAAAAAAAAAGTGTAACAATCAATTTTTAAAAATCCTGTTTGTGAACCGGAACACAGCAACATCAGTCGCAAGTTGCGAATGAACGTACGAATTACCGTTGCTGCGAGTTTTCCTAGCTTGCTTTCTGTGAAGAAATCAAATAATTTGAATAAGTTTGCTGGTTGTTAGGAAACATTGCGGCAATCGATTTTAAAATTCTCCAAGTTTGGAAACGGAGCACAGCAGTGGGAGTGATTGAGGCTTGCCATTAACTCTGACTGAGAATTTATGAGAATTGGAAAAAAAGTCGCTACCGCCAAGAAAATAATTATATGTAACACGCTGCCGAATACCATGTATGACGATACCGGTTGAAAATTGAACGAGTTGCATCTGCACGGCGAGTCATAGAAGCAATAAATAAAAAAACGCGGTTATCAGGATGCAAAACCATATGCAACGATAAGTAAACAAAAAAAGGTAAAATTGATAGATTTTTTTTTTCTTTTAATGAAAACATTACATTTCGGATTCAACACCGGTTGAAATACCTACAAGTGAATTGATCAGCTCAATATCAGCTTTCTAGGAGAGTGCTAGGAGAGTTGATTACAGCGTATTGTGTTGTTTATCTTAATCTAAAACTTGTAGAGAACTTATAATTCATTGTTAAAAATATATATTGTAGAAAAAATATTTTTGATAGAAATTATTTTTGATTTAAACTTACGAAAAAATAATTCATTTATTTTATTTTTTTTATTTTTTGCAAAAACAAAATTGAAACAAAACGTTTGGTAAAAAAAAAAATAGAATAGAGAAATGAAGGACAATTTTTTTTTTTTTAAGGTTCAGTTTTAGAGAATTTTTCCAAATTTCAACAATTTGGAGAAAAAATGCATTCTAACGGTTAAATGATTTTAACTGTTAATAAATATCAATAGGTTTATGTTTACTATCTTAATAAATGCACCTGTTTTCAAGTAATTTTGAACTAATGTTCAGAAAATTTGGAAATAAACTTTGAAATTAAAATTGGAACAAGGAGTTGAATTTTTCGTTACCTTTTTCTTGCCAATATTTCCCGTTTTTTGAAACTCTTAGCAAAAATGGAGAAAGGTAAGACAAATTTTTGATTAAAAGTAAAGTTTTAAGACATTCTTTTAATTCCAACATTTTTAAGATTAATCAAATTCCAATGATGCAATATGACACTTAATGAAGCTTGGAACTTTCAGTTTTTTAGAGAAGAAACGCCTTTTCGTAAGTTATTTCTGGTGTATTTTCATTAAAACTTTCCGAGTTACATTTTGAAATACTAAAAAATTAAGGCATTTAGAAAGTTTGTCACCAAGAGTTTTTTATTGATTTAAAATAACTATCCAAATTCTATTGCATTATTGGAATTTGATTAATCTTAAAAATGTTGAAATTAAAAATATGTCTCAACACATAAATTATGAATATAAAATATGAGAATTTGTCCTGAATTCCTACCCAGTTTTTGAATAATGTCAAGTTTCTGCGGTTTCTGCAAGAAAATTGAGCTTTTTTTTTAAATTAAAACCTAATTTATGTTTTTGAAATTGTCGTTTCTAATTTGGCTGAAGATGTCTTTTTGTGCTATTGGTTTTCAGTTTGAATCACGACTAAGGGGCCGTTCAACATTTACGTAAGCAAACAGGGGGAGGAATGCAATTTTCTTACGTTATCTTACAAGGAGGAAGGGGGTGAATCGATCATCTTACGTAAGAAAAATATTGTTAATGCAGCTGTTAAGAAAAAAACATATTCAAGAAAGGATGAAAAGGGGCTCTGGGTTTATTGGTCCCATCCCCGCCGATGTATGTGTGGTTGGAGTCGTTTGGTGGGAGGTTGTGAGGTAGTATGCCGACGGATTAAAATCTATATATGCTGGTAGTAAGATCTTACAAGGGGGGAGGGAGGGTATCAAAAAATCTTACGATGTCTTACAAGAGAGGGAGGGGGGGGGGTAAAGAAAATGGAAAAAAAATATTCTTACGTCATTATTGAACAACCCCTAATTTGCGAAAAGAGTTAATGTAAAAAGGGTGTTAATGATTACAATTATTTTTAGAGCCTGAAAGGTTTGCATGATCGGTGTGACGTCCTTGGCCAAGTAGTAGATAATTATACTGTCTCTCCGAATAAAACCCGTAAAAAAACTTTTATCCAACAAAAATTTAATATTAATTATCTCGAAGAGCTAATTTTAAAAAATTATAATAACTGAAAGATAAGCTAAACATTGATGGACTTCATGGATGATGTAGAAATAAGAACACTCCAAATAATCGAATCACGATTCTTTTCTTACAAATTTGCCTTTAACGAACGTAACATAATAATTTTCATTCGTTATGTTACTTGAATGATGCAGTGGCGTAACCAGAAATCATTCCTGTAGAAAAGGGATAAATTCTCGAGGAACAAAAAACATTATTTGGCACTTATTGGTTTCACTCAATTTGAGCATGTCCCAAACATGCCAGAAAGGATAGAAATGGTAACAAAGGTCGTGAAAGAGATAGTGGAGGTAAAATTTGAAAATAAATATTGAAATAAAAACAGCGAAAAAAATATTCAGAATAATCGAGTCTAAAGTTCCGGATGATCGAGTCACCGGATAATGCAGTCTGACGTGAGAAACAGTAAAATGACATGTGGAGTCTTCTGTTTTCCAAAAACCTCAAGTCTCCATCTTGGATTTTAAAATGGCATCTGGTGTCGATTTTTGGCTTCTGTACATTACTTCGAGCTTTTCAGAGTATGTAAGACTCTCAAACTATCATAGAAACATTTTTGCTCCCATCCATTTTTATGTTTAATTAAAAAATTTTAAACATTCCAAATTTTTTGAGATTTGTTTATGGTCTGAAAATGCACGACGAATCGACCATAGGATAAGATCAAAGACAAAAGACAAATCGTTTAAAATGATTGGTTTTATCGGAGTGACAACACCATCGACTTTTGACTTCTTTAAATCAACTCTATCCTGAAATTATCCATATTGCGTAGTATTCGGTCATTTTCGGCTGTTTCCCAGAAGTTGCCATCTTACAATTCAAAATGGTGTCTGAGGTCAATTTTTAGCTCCTTGCATTTTTCTGGTTCCGATGATACTCATATTGGGTGGTATTTGGTCACTTTAGGCTATTTTTCAGAAACCGCAAGTTGCCATTTTGGATTTTAAAATAGCATTTGGAGACAATTTCTGGCCCCTGAGCGTCATTCTGGTTAAAAAACACCAATATTGGATGTTATTTGGTCATTTTAGGCTGTATGCCAGCCACCGAAAGTCGCCATCTATGAATTCAAAATAGTGTCTGTAATCGATTTTTAGCTTCTGAAATCGGCCATTTTTTATGTTTTCCAGAAACCGGAAGTTGCATTTCATAATGTTGTCTTAGGTCGATTTGTGGCATCAGCGCATCATAACAATTCCAGAAATACCTAAGGGGCCATCCACATACCACGTGGACAGCTTTGGGGGGAGGAGGTTGTCTAATGTCCACAGCCCATACGTTTTTTTTTAGAATTTATATGGACAGTTGTCCACGGAGGGGGAGGGGGGGGGTCAAAATCGTTAAAAATCTGTCCACGTGGTATGTGGATGGCCCCTAAATTGGATGGTATTTGGTCATTTTCAGCTGTTCTTCAGAAACCGGAAGTTGCCATCTTGGATTTCAGAATGGTATTTGAACACATGCCAGAAGAAGGAGGGGTGTCGGAACATTATGGACATGTTTGTTACACCTATAAACATTCACCTGCCGAATTTGGTTGTATTTGCTTGATTGGTTCTCGAGCTGTGCGAAATTTGTATTTCATTTGTATGGGACCCCTTCCTTACAGAAGAGGGAGGGGTGTCTAATCACTATGGATATATTTGTTATCCCTAAAACATCCACCTGCCAAATTTGGTTCCATCTGCTTGGTTAGTTTTCGAGATGTGCATGAATTTGTGTTTCATTTGTATGGGACATATTTGTCACTCCTAAAAACATCCACATGCCAAATTTGGTTTCATTTGCTTGGTTAGTTTTTGAGATGTGCAGAAATTTGTGTTTCATTTGTATGGGGGCCCTCCCTTCCAGAAATATATATATCTCAAGCTATCATGAAAACCTTTCTCGGCCCCTAAAACCCCTACATACAAATTTTCACGTCGATCGGTTCGGTAGTTTCCGAGCCTATAGGAATCAGACAGACAGACCGGACTGCATTTTTATAGGTATAGATATAAGATATATATATATATATATATATATATATATATATATATATATATATATATATATATATATATATATATATATATATATATATATATATATATATATATATATATAT